>NW_027187376.1:945906-964612 GCF_028583685.1 Petaurus breviceps papuanus
AGAGAGAGAGAGAGAGAGAGAGAGAGACAGAGAGAGAGAGAGAGAGACAGAGAGAGAGAGAGACAGAGAGAGAGAGAGAGAGAGAGACAGAGAGACAGACAGACAGACAGACAGAGACAGACAGAGAGACAGAGACAGAGAGAGAGAGACAGAGACACACACAGAGTGAGAAGGGAGAGAGAGAGAGAGAGAGAAAGAGAGAATCTTTCACTTTTAATCTCTATGTCATGATTGCATTATATAAAATTTATATTATAGCTATATGTGTATTTACTTTATCTCTACTACTAGATTATAAGCTCCCTGAGGGCAAGGACTATTTTTTGATTTATCTTTGTATTCCCATGGCCTCTATCAGTGCTTTGCAAATTTTTTTTGGGGGGTGGACAGGGAACTAGACCCAAGATTTCATTAATATAAGGAAATCCCCCTTTACCGAAGCAGATTAGCAATTGCTTTGCAATTTATAGTCCCGGGGAATTGCTTTGTGGTACTGGGAGCTTATATTTAGTACTGAGTTTTAAGGTTTGCTGAGGGCTAGCACTGGAGAAAGATAAGTGACTAGCCTAAGGTCACAAAGTCTGCCCATGTTGAAGATAGACCTTAAACTTTCAGACCTTCCTGATTCCGAGGCCTGAACTCTCTCTGCTGACTTGCTGTAGGATGGATTGAAAAAAGGTCAGATGAATGGGTCCCTGTGGCCTGGGGCAAGTCATTAATTCTCCTAGTGTCCTAGGCAGTTCAGTGATTCAGAATTGGAAGGGACCTAAGAGGAATCTAGTTCAACTCCCTCATTTTACAGAAGAGGTAACCCAGTGGTTAATGACTTGCCCAAAGTCATACATATAGGAAATAGTAGAGGTACAATCTGAACTCAGGACCTCTGAATCTAGATCCAGTAGCTTTCCCACTACGCCAAACTGCCTCAGCTTGATCTGGGCACTGGAGAAAGGGTAGGCTTTGGATTGTTAGAAAGAAAATGGGAGAGAAGACATTCTCCCATGGGCAATAGGTTTAGAAAGGTTAGGAATGCATAAAGTTTGAGTGTGATTGGGTTGGAGTGTGGGATATGATAAGATGGGGAAGGAAGGTTGGGGACACACTGTGGAGGGCCTTTTTATACCAGGCTGAGAAGTCTGTATGAGGTTAATTCCCAGCCGGAATCCTCTATAAATGAATAATTCTGTCACTGAATCACTAGTGTTCTTGAACTCCCTCCCACACCTACCCCACTCCACCCCTCAAAGCTCTAGGGGCTCCATTCAGAATCTGGGACGAGAGCTCCAGCCACCTCCCTCTCTGTGTTTTCCTCTGGCCAAAGGGAAATTCCTTGGGCAGGGGCAAGGGGGCAGGGATCACTCCAGAGCACTTCCTTCCTGAAGAGTGTCCTCCAGCACAGGGCAAGCCAGCCCAGCCCCCCTGTCTTTGGCTCTCTCTACTTTCTGGTAGCTCTTTCTCAGATGGGTAGGGCTGGGGGGAAGACAGCCAGTAAGAACAGACCTCCTTGGGCCCCATCCAGGATGATCAGATGCAATTAGTCTGGGGATTCTAGGAATTCTGGAAACACCGGCCTGGGGCAGACCTTTCAGAGTTTACAGAATCACAGAGCTTCAGGGCTGGAAGGGACCTCCGAGGTCATCTAATTCAAACTGTACCCAGCTCAACCACAACCTTGGCAGGTATTCATCCATTCCTTTGAAGATTTTCAGTGACAGGTCTCTGCCTCCCTCCTTTTGAAGCAAGCTTTCTACTTTTGGACAGCTCTCCTTGTTAGGTGAGATTACCTAGTGGGCTCATTACAAGTGGACTCTTTATAGAATGTAAACTCCTTGAGGGTACAGATGGTTCCACTTGTTTTCTTTGTATAACTAGTTTTTCAAACTTAATCTTAGTTGGTCAATTCAGGAGGAAGTTATTCCATATACCTGCCTCTTGGAAACTCTCCCTCCTGAGTCTGTCTTATACAGCTCAGGAAAACAAATATAGTACCTCTCCTATATAATGACCCTTCAGATGCTTGATAGGAGCTCTCTGTCCCCTTCAAAGCCCAGCTCAAGCCCCATGTCTTTCTGAAAGTCTCCACTACCCACAGATCCATATAGATCTTTTCATCCTCTGAACTTCTAGTCCTAATTGACTGTACCCTCCATTTTATCCTGTAAACTCTATAGATCTCCATGTACAAGTACTAGCTAGATCAGGAGTTCCTTGAGGGAAGGGTTTGGGTTCCATCTCTGTCTCTCTCAGACCTCCAGCTTCTTAGGGGCAGAACTTGAATCTATTCCTCTTCCATGGCATAGACCTCATAATTCTGAGCAGCCTGGTCCCTCCCATCCCCACCAAAGCATCCCAGGGGAAGACTAGTGTTTCCCGCTGCATTAAAGTCCTCCAGGAATTGGCTTTAATAGCTTTCTTTAGTTATTGGCTAGCTGGCTAATCACCATTGGTAGGGGAGTTCTGCATTGTAACTCACCTAAATTCTTCCTACTCCAGTGAACAGAAGAGCTTGTCACTATTCTTTGTGTACTAACCATCCAGGGACCAAAGGAGGGACCTCTTTGTCAGGACCCTAGTCAGTCTTATCTCCTTCTGACTAATGGATCTCAGTTAATTTTCTTACTGTTTCTTAAGCTCATAGGTTTGGAGTTGAGACCATCAAATCCTTTCATCCTGTTTTCCCCTTCCCAAGAAAGTGTCTGCATCCTAGCCCCATTCCTGGTATTCTAGTACTCTCAGGGCAGTAGCATCCTGAGCCAGAGTTCAGAACTCTAGACTGAGCCAGAAGCATATAATAGGATGGAAAGAGCATTGGATTTAGGGTCAGAAACCACTGACTGGTCATGTACAAAGCCTCTCTTCATCTATAAAACATCCAACTAGATAGATGATCTCCAAGGCCCCTTCCAGCTTGAATATGTTATGATTCTGAGTCTGACCAGGCAGGTTGCCCTGGGCTAAGCAGGTTAAACCTTTCAGAGCTCTCTTCTTACCCTCATTCACTCACTCCTGCCTTGATGCAATATCTCAACCTGGCTGAGAATCCTTGGCTTCTGGCACAGACCAGCTTGACCTCTGGATGAAGCTGAAAGCCATGTGTAATGGATAAAGTCATGCCCCAGGGAATCCATCCTGGCCAAACATTGCCTGTGGTGGGAGCCAGAGATGAGGGCCTCCTCCTGGCTTGAAATTGTGTGTCCTGTAACTTCATGCCTATGGCATGCCTCTCTTATGTAATGACTTCCCCTCCCATAGGTAGTTCCTGAAACTTTCCCCAACCTCAAAAGGTACACATCCCATTTATAGTGCAGTTCTTCCATCTTTAGTACCCCAGTGGTTGTTGCTTTAAAGAAAAACCCAAACTTTAGATGATTGAACATGATTTGAATGGGGGTGAAACATGCTGGTGTTTAAGGGTAGTGGATAAGAACTTAGGGAAAGAATCCTCTTGGGGAGAGGGATAAACCAAGTCACAATTTAAGCATAGAACCAGGATGCCAAGCTAGGTCGAACCAGGTTTCACTGGCTACTAAATCCAAAGGTCTAGGGAGAAAGCTCAGTGAAGGGTCACTAATAATGATCCAAAGCAAAGAAGTCAGCACATAGGGAGAAAAAGCTTGGGTGGATAGGATATAATATTCATTGAAGTTTGCAAAGACTTTTACATAAAACATAATCTCATTTGATTCTTACAGCAACCCATTTTACAGATCAAGAAATTAAGTTCAGGGGAGGCTAGGTGGTGCAGTGAATAGAGCACTGGCCCTGGAGTCAGAAGGACCTGAGTTTAAATCTGGCCTCAGACACTTAACACAAAACTAGGTGTGTGACCTTGGGCAAGTCACTTAATCCCAAATGTCCTACCTTCCCCTCTCCAAAAAAAAAAAAATTAAGTTCAGAGAAAATGAGATGTTTGGAAAAACCAAGAACCAAGGTCCATTTCAACTCTAAATCCCTTGATCTTCTAATTTGTTGGTGTTCAGTAAAATAATAAATACTCGTCTGATTTATAGCTCTGGAACCACAATCAAATCACTGCCATTGCTCCTGGAAAGGGTATGGCCAGTCTTCTCTCCTAGGCTCCAGTTACCATCCCTGTGACTTTCCAGACCAAAATATCCATCCCTGGCCACCACTCCCAAATCTGTGTTCTTTCCTCTATTTGAATATAAGCTTTTCAAAGACCAGGATTGGTTCAGTTGTGTGTGTGTGTGTGTGTGTGTGTCTGTGTCTGTCTGTCTAATGCTTTGATTACAAATGCCGGATAAATGCTTTTTCATTCATTCATTCATGACAGATTCTGGTTTCTACCTTTGGATATAATGGAATGTGTCAGGACCTGTGTATCTCTTTCCTATTGGGGGGAATCATAGTCATGGTCCATCTTCTCCAGATGTAAAATGAAGTTGATAATATCGGCATGGCATGTTATGCCATGACAGCTTTCATTCACATAGTTTCACTTTTTAATGTGGCATTAGCATGATAACTATGCATTTTCCTCACTCTACTCCATCAATTATTGTCATTGATTTGGACCATTATCAACTCCTCTCTTCTCCCACACCATAGCAACATAGTTTTTTCCCCTTATCGTCCAAAGTACTTGTTACAGACATAAAATTATGGTACTTGGTCTTGACCTTAGTCTGTTACATAGAAGTTTGGCTACATTAGGTTCAGTGAAACCCTTTCTCCCTAGTTATTACTCTCAGTGAAGACCCCCTTAATCTATGATAAGACCCATCTGTTGTTGTCTTCCAGTTCTTTTGACCTAAGAAAAATATTTAAATTCTATCAGCAGATTGAGGTCAATAGCATCTGACTAGGACTCCACCGATTCAGAAAGTTCTTTTTCCATCTAACTAGATGCATGATCTTGAATCAAATTTTTCTCCTCTCTGAGCCTAAAGTTTCTTTTAGGACATGAGATGATTCCCAAGGCCCTTTCCAGTGCTAACAGGCCATGCCTATGTTATCAGCTTCATCAACTGGGGAAGCTGGAACACGACCACAGACCTTACAGTGGGAAAGGGATGCAGGGGTCCTGACCTATTCCATGCTATCCAAAGGTAGAAATCAGAATCAACTTCACTTGCTTGGAAGACACTTCTCAGCCTTGGCCAATAGGTAGCAACTAGGGATTGGAGCTGAATATCTTACATAGCAAGGCATATAAGCTCATTCATAGTAAACTTATTACATGTGATTGACTGTTATACTCTGGATTCTTTGTCTTTTCTCTTTAGCACATCTGTGGGGAGTTTCCCATCAGCAGAAAGCAGTGGCCTAGGCCCCAGGACACCCACCCAGCCTGTGGCAGATGCTAGCTTCCACTCTGGAAGCCTAGGGCAACCTCCTTCTTCTGCCCAGACCAGTTACCAGAACACCTCTCCCACCCTGCCAGCTGCCACCAGTGGCCATCGGAGTCCTGACTACTTTTCTCCAGACAGCCGGCCTCAGTCTCAGTTTACTGTGGCTGGTGTCCACACCCTGCCTGGAAGTCCTCAGACTCTCCACCGGACGGTGGGGACCAATACTCCTCCTAGCCCAGGCTTTGGTCGGAGAGCAGTGAACCCTGGCATGGCGACCTCTTCACTTGGTAGCCCTGGGCTGAGCCGCCGTCAGGTCTCAGGTCCCCTTGGTAACACAGTGGCTGGCCTCCATGGCAATGCCATCGCTAGCCCCCAGAGCAGTGTGGCTGCCTCCCCAGGAAGCCCTAGCCTGGGCCGGCACCCCACTGGCACTATCCATAGTAATTCAGTCACCACTCCAGGAAGCCCTAGCCTGAGCCGCCATGTGGCAGGCCTAGGAGGGGCTGGGCCAGTGGTCCCAGGTAGCCCTAGCATGGACAGGCATGCAGCCTATGGTGGTTATTCTACCCCTGAGGACAGGAGGCCTACTCTGTCCCGGCAAAGCAGTGCCTCAGGCTACCAGGCGCCCTCCACACCTTCCTTCCCAGTTTCCCCAGCCTACTATCCCAGCCCAACATCCTCCTCCCCTGATTCTGCGGCCTTCCGGCAAGGGAGCCCCACACCTGCTTTGCCTGAGAAGCGGAGAATGTCTGCAGGAGATCGGGCAGGTAGCCTCCCCAACTATGCCACCGTCAATGGAAAAGTGTCCTCATCCCCTGTGTCCAGCGGCATGTCCAGTCCCAGTGGAGGCAGCATGGTCTCCTTCTCCCATACCCTTCCTGACTTTTCCAAGTTCTCCATGCCAGGTGGGTGCCCTTAACCTGAAGCTCAGATACCCTAAATGTATCTGCTTCCAAACTGATATAATTTGAGAATGACTGAAGCTAGGCATCTAGAGGCCTGTGTTCAAATCTTGACCTTGACTTTGACTTTCTATGGCCTTGGTATCATAATCTGTACAGTGAAGAGAATATTACCATCCTTCCTTCCCTCATAGAATTGGTGAGCTATCAGACATGGGAAGGATTTTGAAACTACAAGTATGAGGTATTATTATGACAATCATATTATTTTGATTATTGAGATTTAATGCTGATTTCAAGTAATAACCTCCATCCTCCTAAGAGGATATCCTCTAAACTCAGTAATCTAGAACTGTGTAGAATCTAGAACCCAACAGCCGCTGTTAGAACTCACTATATGGAAACTATATGGAAACCTGGATCTAGGCTTTCCAATCCCTGCCCTTTCCTCCTCTGGTTCACCAGCAGTAACTTTAAGGCTCTGCTGTTCTCTCCCTTCCCAAGAACGACATTTGGTTCCCAGTCCCTCTCTCTCCTTGGGGGTATGAGAAGCTTCTGGGGGTCACTGCACTTCCTTTTTCCCACTATCTTCCCTGCTTAAAATAGCCATTGGAGTCAACACAGGAAGGCAGATGCAGTTGTGGTCTCTCCTGGCAGCTCATTAGATGGAAACCACAGCAGTGGGTGTTTGGGGGCTTCAAAGCAGTGAGAAGGAGGGCTCAGAACATTTCCAGACGCTCCCATACTTCTGATACTCTGAGTCCCAGGGGTCTTCTTCAGTGACTAGCTGTCAGGGAAGGAAAATTGACACTTCCCCATCTCTCTTTGAAAAGTAGGTCAAAAGAACAGATTTGAGGAGCCCATTTCTACCCTCTTAGAGCAAGTGACTTGAATTATAGCAGGAACTGAGATTGGTTGGCCTTCCAGGATGAAGGCTCAATATGGTTCCATCTTGAACCTTCCCAGTCTAACAGGATTCCAAGCATGGGTGCCTTCCAATACTATGACCTCCCTCTGAAGGATGGTAGAAGCAGAAAGATGTCTTTCTTAGTCTTGTGAATCCCCAAGAACTCTGACGTCAGGGTATGCAAAGGAAAAGAATGATTTAGTAATAATCCCTTAAGGTTTGCAGACAATCCTGGGAGGTGGGCACTATTATTATCCCCATTTTCAGGATCACACAAGCTACCAAGTGTCAGAGATCAGATTCAAATTCAGGTCTTTCTAACACCAGCTCCAGCACTGTCACCTAGCTGCCCCTTATATGAGTAGGGCACACACATCCCTATACACACAATATACACATGCATTTATATAAACATGTTATCTAATGATATATGTGTGTGCATGGGGAATGAGTAGGGTGCAAGTAGATAGACATGTTTATCCACATACATCTATATTTATGTGTCTATACTTGTACCTATATCTATCTGTTTCTACCTGGTAATATTTATAGAGGTGATTGTTATAGAATGGTCACTGGAATCTCTCTTTAAAGAAATTAGTGCCTTTCACTAATTCACAGGCATATGGATATACCTGTGTATATGTCAGAGGAGTAGGGAGAGAGTAGGCATGTGTATACATATATACATACATATATAATATTTCAAGTAATATATTCTAATACATGTCTATTCCTACTTGTTCTTTAGTCTTTCCCTATACACACATACACACATATATTTTTAATATAGGTCTCATGGAGGAAGTTGGGTTTGAAGTTTGATCTCAATAATAGATTTATATTACATATGTATACATACAAATACATTTATACATGTATATAAATATATATGTCTTATATAACCTCAGCAGAAGTTTAGAGTTGGAAGGGAACTTGGAGGTCATTCTATCCTGTGCCCAGACTGGAAGGGGGACAGGATGGTGTAGTTGGACAAATGTTGGATTGGGAATTGGGAGACCTGAATTCTAGTTCTCTCTCTCTTACTAATCATGTGACCACATGTGAATCACTTCCTATCTCTAGGCCGTAGTTTCTTTTGGCTTAAAAATAAAGGAGTTGGCCTAGATGACTGCTAATGTTCTCGACTTTCCAAGAAAAATTATATGATGGACACATGGGCCACCCCTGTATAGCTGCCTGAGCATGTGACACATGGCAAAAATGCCACATTCCCAGTTTGATCTCCTCCAAATGCCAACTTAGTCACTCATCTGTTTGCCCAAGTCCAATAGTGAGCTTTGTTCTTAAGGTGATGTGCCATAATGACTTACGTTCATCGGGCCTCTGGCAGGGTGTCCTTGGGTTTCAGAAGGAGGAGGGAGTAGGTAGGTAGAAAAAGCATTTTGGGAAGGTTTGGTTGTTTTTGCTCTCATTTTAAAGGCTATTTGAATTGGCTATGGTGAAAAAGACTGGAAAAAATAATGACATTTGATGAATGAGGGCAAGGAGCTGGGTTGATTTAGTTGGAAGAAAAATCTGAGGGAAAGGCTCAGAAATGATCTTTAAACTTAAAATAGAGTGTTGAACAGAGATCAGAGTGATAAAGCTGCTACAGAGAGCATTTAGTTGTCAAGGAAGAATTTTGAGAGAAGGGTATGTGCCTTCATCTTTGTATCTGAGGTGGTTTAGGCAGAACTCCTACTTGGAGGCAGGGGGATGGATTAGATGGCCTTATAGAGGGGCCATCCAGAGCCATGATGATGATATTTGATGCTCAACACTCCTTTTGTCTCTTTGTTTTCTACAGACAACAGTCCTGAGACCCGGGCTAATGTTAAGTTTGTTCAGGACACATCCAAGTATTGGTACAAACCCGAGATCTCCAGGGAGCAGGGTGAGTCCAGGTGAAATGGACCATGGAGGACGATGTTCCATGTAAACTTTCCATCCATAGAGATGATTGTTTCAGAACCTTCTCTTGCACCTCTTCCTAAAGGAGCAAGAAAGACACACAGTCACAGTTCCTTATAATCATCATGGGCCCCAGGGAGGAAGTTGGGTTTGAAGTGTGACCTCAATAAGAACTTATTGACAGTGGTGCTAAGATACTGGAACAGGTGGCTAGATAATCTCCTTCTGTGACTCAGCCAATGAGAATTTAGTAAGTGCTGACTATGTGCCAGGCAATGAGTTAAGCCCTCAGGATAGAAAAAAAGGCAGAAAAAGTCCCTGCCTTCAAGAAGCTTACGTTCTAATGGGGGAGACTTGTCAATGAGTACATACATAAAAGGTTCATACAGACAGAGTAAATGGAAGGTAGCTTTAGGAAGAAGAAAGTATTTACTGAGCTGTTTTAAGGAACCAGGATCCCTATTACCTTCTGGGCCATCTCTTTGGCCTATAAAGCCCTTCACAATTTAGCCTGTTCCTACCTTTCCGTTCATCTTACACCATATACCCCCAGTCATCTTCCGTCCAGTGACACTGGTCTTCTTGCTGTTTGTACCTCAAACATGTCTCTCCGTCTTCTGAGTACAAGCATTTTCTTTGGCTGTTATCATTCTCGGAACTCTCTCCCTCCTCATCTCTGCCTCCTGGCTTCCCTCGAGTCTGATTTACAATCCCATCTTCTGGAAGAAGCCTTTCCTGATTCTCCTAATGCTCTTGCATTCTCATTGTTGATCATCTCCAATTTATCCTGTCTATATTTTCTTTGCACACTGCTCTTTGCCTGTTGTCTTCTCCATTAGACTGTGAACTCCTCGAGGGCAGGGATTGTCTTTTGCCTTTCTTTATCTCCTTACACTTTGCACAGTGCCTGGCATGTGGTGAATGCTAGTTAACTGGCTGACTGATGGAATCTTTGAGATAGAGATGAGGAGGCAAGGGGAGAGCCAGTAAAAAGATAGGGAGATGGAGATGGAGCGCTGTGTATGGGTGATGGTAAATGAATCAGCATAGGTGTACTGTTCAGTGCAGAGAGAAGTAATTAGTTAAAAGTCAGAAAGATAGGAAGGGGCTAGGTGGTGAGAAACTTTAAATGCCAAATGGGAGAGACCTGGTGTGAATAGAGAGTGGATCTACACTACCCAGGAGCAGGGGAATGGCTTGAATGAAACTCCTTGTGGAATGTCAGTGACAGACTGGGAGAACCCAGGAGTCTGGACTTCCAGCATCTTTACCCTCTTATAGCAAAGAAAGAGCATTGCCCTGTAGGGAAAGGAAGGGGAAGGGAAGGAGAAGAAAAGGAAGAGAAGGGAAAGGAAACATAATAGAAGATTCTTGGAAGACCTTGTCTGAATGGATTGAAGGGATCAAATCACTAAATTTTTATTTCCTTTTTTCCTTTCCTCTTCTCCTCCACCCATTACAGCCATCACATTACTTAAGGACCGGGAGCCAGGAGCCTTCATCATTCGGGATAGCCACTCCTTTCGGGGAGCTTATGGCTTGGCCATGAAAGTGGCATCTCCTCCTCCCACAATCCTTCAGCAGAGTAAGAAAGGTAATGAATATTTTCTCTGAGAATTGTACTACTGAGATGAGGAGGGAGATCGTGGTTAGTGGTAAGGCAAGAAACGTGACATTTACCTGACTGTCTCTGTCCCTGACTTGGGGGAGGACTTGCCAGGTGGGGCAGATGGGGCCAGATGGAGTGTCTTCTAAGTCTAGACAGGTCTTCTAAGACCTGCTCCCTCTCTACCCATATTACCTCCAAGTAAGTAGGACCTGTGCTTCTTCCCCCATACATCCCAGAAAGAGGCAAAGATTGTGAAGAGGAGCAGAAGGGCAGAGCCTTGGGTTCAGGGTGGAGAGTAGGAGAGGAACATGGGAAGGGAGCAGTAACCCTGTCCTGTCTTTCCAGGAGACATGACCAATGAGCTAGTGAGACATTTCCTGATTGAGACTAGCCCCAGAGGGGTGAAGCTAAAAGGATGTCCGAATGAGCCAAACTTTGGTGAGTTTGCCCATCTAACTAACATTCTCCAGGGCTCAGTCTACCTGCCAGGGGGTTCTTCTAGCAATCTCCCCCTTAGTCTCTCCTGCTATAACCTCTGACCATTCCTGTATAATTAGATGGAGCCTCCATGTTATGCCTCTTTTCTTTAGTGACCCCATTCAGATAGAGGATTCAATAAAATGGGTTTACATTTGGGTTAGAAACGTTAGGAACAACTTCCATTGGGGAAGATTTTTAGTTTGTGTCCAAGAAGGACTGTAATATTTTTATTTGGGGAACCTTTAAAAAGAAGATGGATTTTTACCATCCTGATGTGGTTAAAATATAAGTCTGTCCAGAGGTAAGGAGAAGGGGATGTTTTGATGACCTGAACCCCCGTTAGGTGATTTGATCATATTAATGGCCATGGACTTTTGGGGAGGTTTCACACACACACACACACACACACACACACACACACATGAAAGATAACACAAGTCATCCTACCATTCGTTATATTTCCTTGTCAGCCAACTCCCTCTAATGCTGCTTCCTGGATCTGTCTCTGTCCCTACAGGATGTCTCTCTGCTCTGGTCTACCAGCATTCTATCATCCCATTGGCTCTCCCCTGCAAGCTGGTCATTCCAAACCGAGGTAGGAGCCAGAGACGCGCTCAGCGAGCACACATTGATCCATTTTTCCCGCAACATCCAGTCATCGGTGCCAGTAGCCGCTTCAGAACACAGGGCCAAGATAGGCTGGGGAAGACAGGCTGCCCTGCCAACATGGGGAAACCTAAGCCTCTTCACCCATCCTCTGCCCAAATAATTTCAGAAAGGCAAAATTGTTTAAAAAGCTCAGCTTCATGAGCTCATGCAGTCACTGTGCCAGACAGGGTTGAACAATACCATGGAGCCAGGAGTTCAACGTCAGTCCACAGAATGGGCATCAACCCCAGCCATATTTCATAAACTTTTACCTCCCATAGCTCTCCCACCCCTCCTTATTCCCTCTTCTGTTTTCTGTTGCTCATGGCTTAGAGAGTATCAAAATCTATCTGTAGCAATCCCACTCTATTTTCCCCTGGCCTCATAACCTGAAATCCAAACTTGGACAATGACAAGGAGGGTTAGTTTACCGAGTGTCCGGTTTTGATGAGGCCTGATGCCCACTGTCTTTTGAACTCTGGGCATGGGGAAAGGGATCCTAGGTAGGTTGGGTGGAGATACAATCTACTTCCTCTGCTACTAGGTCTCCTCCTCCCAGCTGGTGTGGTGACATGCTAGTTTATCAGGGGCTGAGTGGGGTGGGGAAATTGTAGATAACCACCAGAATTATTGATAGTCACACATGCTTTGTGCCTCTTGTAAGCCCCTTTGAGAGCAAGGACTCTTTTTAGTAGCAGTTTATATAGTGCCTGGCACATGGCAAGTACTTGATAAATGGGGAAACCAGACTAATGTCCAAGAAACAATGAAATAAGACAATGTGCCGCAAGTGCTCAGATGTGTGACATGAAGCACTGTAGGAGGTCAGAGCAGGGAGAAGAGTCTGGAAGGATTTTTGTGAAGGAAGTGGTCCTGAGCTAGACTTGGAAGCAGACTCAGGACATAGACCAGGTAGGCACCCACCTAGGGTATGACATCACAGAGTTGGGAGTAGAGGAAAGGGTGCAAGGAAGAACATTTTAAATATAGCTTTTTCTAGGCACATTTATGTTTAAATTCAGAACATTTAATTCTTCATAGCCCAGAGATATTTATGTTGGGACAAATCAGGTTGTAGTGGTTACCATGAAGGCTCAAAGCCTCCTCTGTGGAAGGGTAACCCTTGAAGGGCACAGTTTTCAAACCTTATCTTGATGCAAATCCAGCTGTACCTTAAGGGATTCCAATAGACCAAGAGGTGAGGGGATGGCAAAGGAGATGGCCATCACTGGTAGAGAATTCATAATGGGGAGTAGTGACAAAGAAAGTTAGGAAACTGGGGTGTGGCCAGGTGATGAAAGGCCTTGGAAAGCAGACGTCAGTACTTGGGGATTGATCCTATTGGGAATTATGGGAGGTCTGTAAGCAGGTTCTGGGACACTTAATTTGGCAGTGGTATTCCAAATGGCATGGAAATGGGAGACAGGCTTGGGCTATGCAAGCTATCCAAGTATAAGATGTGAGAAGGGTTATAACTAGGGTGGTAGGCCCCACTACCATCTCCCTGGTGTTGTACCTAAGGCAGGTATGATCTGATCTGAGTCCTGGTAGCTCTCACCTGCTTCATGAAAGTCTTTCTAGACCCATCTCTCCTCTCTGATCTTCTACAGCTAGACATCTCTAGCCACGGGTGTCTAATTAGAGGCAAAAGTTTGGACAGGATGATTTCTCCACGTTCTTTTTAGCCTTAGGGTTCTAGTTCCTAGCTCCTAACTTACATATCAATATTTGTATGGATATAGGGAAGGGGCAGAGAGGAGAGGAAGCAGGCCAAAACCATCATTATTTCTTCCCATTCCTATATCATATTAATAGGAATGTCAGAGGAAGCCCCTAAGTCTCTGATCCTGGTGCTTAATCACTCCTTGGGATTCTACAGTATTACACTTAACACTGACCATTTCTTTCATATATCCAATGCTTTTGTTTTAATTAATTAATGTTGATTAGCACAGTTTGTTGAAAAGTCCAAATATAACTTGGATAGCACATAGGATTTAAATGCTCATTAAATAATCCACTGTGGGATTGAAAACATTATTTCAACAGTTGTTGGAGTTGTCCTCTATAAACAGTAATTCAATCACATTGCTATTAAAATAATAGGGTAGCATTAATGATAAAATAAATTTAGGTACTAAACAAATTGACAGCAGTCACTTTTAATTCAACAAGGGGCATTGAGCACAAGCAGGTCAAAGGCTTGCTAATAAGATGACATGGTTTGGAAAGTGTATGTTTCAGTTAGGGCTGTGGTCCCATATCTGTTCCTCTGCATAACTTTCTGTGTTTTTGCTAGATCCAACAGATGAGACAAAAGATAGTTCATCCGCCAATTCTACCACAGATCTACTGAAACAGGGGGCAGGTGAGTGGTTAGTGACAGTGGGAGCTTCTCACCCTTCTTTGAGTCTTCTCTCCTCATATTACCCTGCCTGTCACTCCCTTTCAGCCCTCTATTTCTAGTTTCTAGCTCCTGAATCAGTAGCTTTCATCCACAGCTACTCATCAAATCAGAAAATGACATTTTTGTTGACAAGTGTTCCTTCCTCAGGACTGGAATGAAATCTTTCCAAGGGTGGGAAGTTATTTTTTTAAAAAATATTTTATTGATGTTCTTTTTTTTTTAAATATGACTATCACTTGCAAGTGACTCCTCTTTGCCTTTAGAACCTTCCTTGTAACAAAGAAATACAGTTAAGCAAACCTAAACAACTCATTGGTTATATCTGAAAATAAATGCCTCATACTGCAACCTGTCTTCTAAAGGCTGGACAGCATGCTTACATCCTCTGGAGCTGATGTTTCAATGTTGTTTTCCCTTGTGTAAATTATTCTCATGGTTCTGCTTGACTCTCCTCTGCATCAGTTTGTTCAAGTCTTCCCATCTCTCTTTAGATTCTTCATATTTGTCATTTCTAATGGTCCAGTAATCGTCCATTACATTTACATAATGTGATTTGTTCAGTCATTCCTGCTGGGGTTTCTTTCAGCCTGCAATGTGCTTTTCGTCAATTCTGTTGACATGGAGTCACTCACGGGGCCCCAGGCCATTTCTAAAGCCACAGCTGAGACACTAGCTGCAGATCCCACACCGGCTGCCACTATTGTCCACTTCAAGGTCTCTGCCCAGGGTATCACGTTGACGGACAACCAGAGGAAGTAAGTAATTCCCCCTCCCCAGTCCACTGTGCAGGTTTCCCCACCTCCAACATTACCATTTATTGAAGGGTCATTGGATAAAAGTGGGAAGATGAAATGAACAATATCAGAAAGATATTCCAGTCCAACCTCTGAACCTCCCACTTTACCTTCTGACATCTTTTCTCCACCAGTGTTGAACATCTTCCCCACCCCAGAGCCCCTGTCTCTTTCTTCTCTGTGTCCCCCAGGCCCTGACCCCAGGTTTCTGAGAGAGATTCTATGGTGTGCCTTTTTCTGTCCCAGTTATTTACCCATGTCCCACTGGGAGAACCCTGGCACTTCCTGCTTTCACCATGCCATGAGCATTTTGAGATGTTATGGAAGGCAGGGGATAGGTCTAGAAGAACACAGAAAAAAAGAGACTGGAAAATAGGGCAATGGGCCTGACAGTCTGCACCCTCAAATTTATTCTGTTTTTGTGCTTTAGGTTATTCTTCAGGCGACATTATCCCCTCAACACTGTTACCTTCTGTGACTTGGACCCACAAGAACGGAAGTAAGTCTCCCATAGACTTCTCCTTACTTACCCACCAGCTGCACACTCACTCAGCTATTAAGCAGAGAAGTGTGTGTATGTGTGGTTGTATGTTGAGGTATTCTTACCTCAGATGAAGATGCCTGATATTAATAGAGGCTGTATAATCTCTATAGTGATTATAGAAGACCTGAGCTCAAATCCCACTTCACACATTTACTACCTGTGGGACCCTGGGCCTGCCTTAGTTTCCTCATCTATAAAATGGAGATGCTAATCTCTCTTACTTCCAGTGGCTTGTTGAGAGGATCAAATGAAATGATATTTGTAAAGGTGCCTTCTAGCTCTTAAGTTCGTGATCCTATGATTTTCCTGGGTGCCCTTGTTTCCGCTGTCCTAATCATTCAGCTGGCTCCTCCCTAACATGCTTTGAAAAGGAATTGGTAAGTCAAACCTATGCCAGCTTAGGCCACCCTACATAAGACTACTGTGAGCACACACATGAGAACTTTAAGGGCCCACTTTGTCCCTGGGGAAGGCTTTCTAATAACATGCTGGTGTAATGCCCATGCTTGTCTCCAGTAGAGGCAGAAAATTTGCTTACTCTTGCTTTTTCTCTCCTTAGGTGGACAAAAGCAGAGGGGGGTGTGCCTGCTAAGTAAGTATGACTTCTTTCCCCCCCTTTCTTGGGAAGTTACATCTTTGTGCCACCCAAGATGACATGGGAGGAGGCTTCTGAAACATTGAACATGCATAGGAGGTTGGGGGAAATGAGAAGTAAGGGTCAACTATTGAGTTGAGGTCACATAGCTTGGAAGATAAATTTAGTCAAATTGATGAACAATTCTTCCTGCCATCCCTCCCCTCTCTCCTTCCCTGTAGCCCAGCAGCATGCCCTCTTATGGTCAGGATCAGTAGGGGCTCTGTGAAGGACAGACACTAGATTTAGACAGATCTTGGGGAGATGGTGTAGCATAATAAATAGAGTCCTGGACTTGAAGCCAGGATGTAGATTCAGATTCTAATTTTGACACATTAGACAGGCAAGTGACCTAACCTTTTAGAATCTCAGTTTCCCCATCTATAAAATGAGAGTAATGATAAATATCACCTACCCTGTGA
Source organism: Petaurus breviceps papuanus (assembly GCF_028583685.1). Taxonomy (NCBI): domain Eukaryota; kingdom Metazoa; phylum Chordata; class Mammalia; order Diprotodontia; family Petauridae; genus Petaurus; species Petaurus breviceps. Next base: position 962,480 of record NW_027187376.1, read on the forward strand.
GGCTTAAAGGAGGAGATTCAGGTACGTTAAGCGCTTTGGAAACTCAAAAGCATTTTGTAAATGTTGGACATTGCTGTTGTTGGGAGTGTGCATTTTCTATTTTCATTGTCCTCAACCTTGATTTCTTTGGATCCTGGTCTTGCCATTTTGGTGGGCCCCTGTTAACGTTCATGGCTAGGACAAGACCACCTAACTCACCAGTACAAGGAGTCAAACTAGAACTGTGTCACCAATAGAGACAGGAGGGAACTCCGTGTTAGACATCTAGGTCTCTCTTTTTTCCCCCACTCTGGGTCACCAAAGTTTTGCAAAATTTTCAGCCTCTCAGATTTTCTGCTGTTTTGAAGGTTTTTAAGACTTTCAGATAATGCCTGTCTTATCAATGTCCCCCATCCCAACCCCTTGCCCCAGCCCACTTAACTTTCACCCTCTAGTCTTCAGGAGGCTTTTGCTTTCTAGCTTAGAAATATTTTATTGTATCAGCTAGAACAAAGGTCCTTAATCATTTTTGTGGCATGGACCCCTTAGGCTGCTGATTAAGCTTATGGGCTCCTCAGAATGTTTTTAAGTGTATAAAATACATAGAATTACAAAAGAACAAAATTATATTTTGTACAGTTATGAAAATATTCCAAAATAAGTGAATAGATGCCAGGTTAAGAACCTCTGAGCTAGAAGGAGCCAGCTTGAAGAGCTTCCTTTGGAAATAGGGTATTATTAATGGGATGAGGAGCCAGATAATGAAAGAAGAGGCAACTCTCCTCTCTGCTCTGCCCTGTGGGCCCCCTCCCTCCACTCCTTGTGTCCACCACACTTGGGATCAGCTTCCCTGGGTGGATAAAAGGAATTAGTTATTGTTGAACTTGGCCAAAGAAGAGGGGAGGGGCACTGGACTGAGAACATCCAGGGAGAGAGGGTTGTGACTCTAGCTCATGCATAGGGATAGAAATAAGGTCAGGAAGAACTTGGTCACAGGAGAAGGGGAATGGTGCTGAGCACAGAGGTCTGGGAGGTCCCGATACCTCCCTGAGCCTTAGGCTCATTCCCACTCTCCCTTTTCTTTTTCCTGCCCTATTCTTGACACGGGGAGAAGACTATCTCTGCCACCCACTCTCAGGAGGAATAGGAAGGACAGGACATATCCTCATAGACCAAACTCAAGACCAAGAGCAGACATGGTGCAGATCTATCCCTTGATTGTATAAGAAAACTGCCCCCCCCCCCAGCCCCAGCTCCTAGAGTTCCCAGTCAGTGGGGCCACTGCTCCTAAGAGTCATTGATTTTTGAACCTGGGGGACTGTTTAGCAGCACTTGAGAAGTGTAAATGTGTTCCTATGTTCGTGAGTGTGTGTAGGGTGGAGAGCTTGGCTAATTTTAGCTGTTGTGTTTCAAGTCCCAGAGAACGGGTTTTTAATTGGAATCTCCAGCTGTTCCGATTTCCCCATCTCTCTAATTAGCAACACGCCAACTATGGGACCTCTCAGCTCACATTCTGTTCCCCTCTGCTCCCATATTTATAACCTTGTTTTCCAAGGTTTGAATTCCGAGGTGCTGTGGCCTAGTGAGGGCAAAGTGTGGGAGTCTACCCCTACCCTTGCCTGATGGGTCTTCAAGCCCTTCACTCAAATTCTGTACACTGTAGGTTATGCAAGGGAACAATGAGAAGTCAGACCAGTCTGTCCCTTTATTTCCCAGCTTCATCTGTGCTTGAGGAGGCTGAACTTTTCAGACTGGCAAACAGTGCCATATTTATTTGCTTACAGTGCTGAACTTAAAAGAAATTCAGCAGGGGAAGGGATGGGAGAGGCTCTTTCCTTTACTTCCCTATTCTGCCCTTGTTTTCACTGTCTCCCCAACTTCCCTCCCCTCCCCAAGAACTCCCCAAGCCAAGAGGAAAGCATCCAAAACATCTTCCATTCAATCAGAATCTGTCTCCAGGTCTTAGTTTTCTTTCTTTCTCTTTCTTTCTTTCTTTCTTTCTTTCTTTCTTTCTTTCTTTCTTTCTTTCTTTCTTTCTTTCTTTCTTTCTTTCTTTCTTTCTTTCTTTCTTTCTTTCTTTCTTTCTTTCTCTCTTTCTTTCTCTCTTTCTCTCTTTCTCTCTCTCTCTCTCTCTCTCTCTCTCTCTCTCTCTCT
>NW_027187376.1:964712-965300 GCF_028583685.1 Petaurus breviceps papuanus
CTCTCTCTCTCTCTCTCTCTCTCTCTCTCTCTCTCTCCCTCCCTCCCTCCCTCTCTCTCTCTTTCTTTTTTTCTTTCTTTCTCTTTCTCTCTATCTCTCTCTCTTTATCTCTCTGTCTCTCTCCCTCCCTCTCTCCCTTCCTTCCTTCCTTCCTTCCTTCCTTCCTTCCTTCCTTCCTCCTCCCTCCCTCTCAATGGAGATGGTTCTTTACTTATGATGCTTGGGGGATACAGAGTGGGAAGAAGGAGAAAGAAATGACATTGGAAGAAAAAAAAGCTCTGTTCTTGGCATCGAGAACATTTCTCACATATTTGTGCTGTTTCTCCATCCATCCCCGACCCCCTTTCCCTCTTATGTTTCTTCCCCTGCTCTTCCTCTCTTTGATTATCTTCTCCCCCTTACTTTCCCCCCTCCCATTCTTTATCTTCTCCTTCCTCTTTTTGTTCCTTTTCTCTGGTTCCCCTCTCATTTCATCATTCTTGACTCTTCCCCATCTCTCCAATATCTCCTTTGTGTTCCCTCCCTCTCCTTTCCTGATTTCTGTTATGTGTTCCTGTCCTCTCTGCTTCTGTGCCCCCCCCCCCCCCC
>NW_027187376.1:965400-1039098 GCF_028583685.1 Petaurus breviceps papuanus
CCCCCGCATCTGTAGGCTCTTCGGTTTTGTGGCCAGGAAGCAAGGCAGCACCACGGACAACGCCTGTCACCTCTTTGCGGAGCTAGATCCCAACCAACCTGCTGCGGCCATTGTCAACTTTGTTTCCAAGGTCATGCTCAGCGCTGGCCAGAAGAGATGAACCTGCCAGGGGCCAGGGCATCTGGGCTTGGGGCACATGGGGAAGGGGACCCTTGAATCCAGAAGGAATGTGTGGGGCTGATTTTTGGAGAAGGAGAGAGGAAAGTGCAGTGCGGGAAGAGGAAAGTGAATTCAGAGAGGAGGAGAGAGGAAAAAAAGGAGGGAAGAACAACATAGAGCCTATTGGATGAGTGGAAACTTAAAAAAAAAAAGAAAATGACAACCTAATACCCAAAATGCTCAACTAACCAAGACTATGTGACCTCTTTCCTACCCCAAGGGGGGGGGGAAGGTACAAAGTGGCAAATCCCCTCTGGGATTTTCTTTTAGGACCATGGCTAAAGTAGATCCCAATCTCCCTAATTTAACAAACTTGCAGGAAAAAATCACAGCTGAGAGTCCTCCTTTGGGCACCCATGAGGTGTATTTATCAAACAAAATAGGAGGGAAATCTAAGACAACCATTTTTTTCCTTTAATAAGTGTCACCTACCCCAAGATATACTAAGGTCTCTGTTCTGCAATGGCTATGCATATGTATTAAGTACCTGCGTGTATTAGAGATATAATTCCAAATTCAGCTATATAGATAATATGCGCATGAAGTTGTCCTTCCTCCCCAAAGATGATTTCTACCATCTCCTGGGGTCGCTGTAGGACCAGGAATATAGTAGGGAGGGTGTCTATCTCCTTACTCAGAATCACCCTGGATTGTGGATGTCAGCTTGGGACCTTCTTTCATCCCATCTAATCAACTCTGGCAACCTTTGGATGGTTCTTCGTTCTCCTCCTCAGACACACAACAGGAAGCAGATATCTGCCACTTACGAGCACTGCACTAAGGATTTCCCCATACAAGCCAACACCCTTGCTTTGTGATGGCCTTGAGGCTGGGGAACTTTGGTTCGGGGGAGATGTGCAAGCCCAACACCTTCAGGAGGGCCTGGAGAGAATCGGGAGAACTGGACAGGAGGAGAGGCAGGGGATGCTGAGCCCTGACCCATGGTCCTGTAGACATGTGGGGCAAGACATGTCCCTCCCATTCTCCCTAGGACTAACTGCTGCCCCTGATATCTCCTACCCCACTCTTTGTGCCTTGTATCCTGAACCTTTCCCTGGATCTAGTTTCTTAGACTTGCTCACAAGATGATGCCCTTTGGGATCATAGGGATTTAGCCATCCTGCCATAATGGAAGCTAAGAATCCTCTTCTTCAGAAAGGTCTGCCCAATTTTGCCTTCAGGAAGTCCAAGGGGGAAGACTCAACCTTTGTCCTTCTTTCCACAAGTGCTTTAGAAGTGTTTGGCTTTCTCTGTCACATGCAGGCTTGGCCTCCCTGGAGAACAGATGTCTGTCACCATCCTGGCTAGGCCAGACCATGTTGAGCCTCAGGCTTGGTCACCTTTCCAGGGTAGACAACCCACCTGCATGTTCACTGGGTAGATTACTTTACGATGCCAAAGTCCCTATTTCCCTCTACCTTGTATCTCCAAAAGAACCCAAGCCATATGGGGTAAAAGGCATGAAAATACACCTAGGAACCCAGGGTCTCGCTGTGAAAGCCCCATACTTCTGAGGAAATCCAAACCAGAAACAAGAACTCATTGTTTTCCAATGCTTTGGCTCCCCAAGCCCACTTGGGTTCCCTAGTGAGTGGCATTGTACTGATATATAAATATATATAATATATACATGAGATATACTGATGGAATACTGTAAGCTAATCAAGTTTAAGAAAAGGAAAAAAAGGTAAATTGACAAGAAATATTTATTTTTTTCCATTTTGCTTTATCACCTCTCTGGGTATATACTGTATCCCACCCCTCCCTGTATGGACTCTTGTATGTATAACTAAAGCCGGAGAGATAAGAGACCTTAATTTGAATTATCTTTGAACCACCTCCTGCCAACCTTGTTCTTCATTATATTCTTGAGGTAGGGGGTGGGGAAGTTGAATGGGTTCATCCCAGGGTAAGGTTGTGTATATATATCCGTTCCTTTCACCATTAGCCCCTTAAGTTTCCCTTTCAGCCCAAGGCTCAGCAGCTCCTGGAGCACCCTTGATGTGAGGAGCTGAACCCCATTGCCAAAGGCCCTTTGCGTGTGTGCTTGCATGGAGGCTGAGGTTTTGGGATGTGTGTGGAGAATATGGATGGTGTGTGTATTATTACTTGTGTATCTTCATATTTTCCCCTCCAAAATACTGTAAGTGCATGGCAATGCTGTTTCAGGGAGTTGGAAATGAGAATGGTTTGTAGAAGGTAGGGAGCAGGGTTGAACCACCCTCCCCATCACCTGCTCCCCATTGGTAAGTAAGACCATGAGTCTTTGTGACTGAAGTTGGTCAAAAGTCCCCTTCCTTTTAAGAAATTCAAGCTGGACACCTGAATTTTGTTAAACCTTTTCTTTACTTCCCCATCAACCCTAGCCCTGTGCCCAAAAAGGGAAAGACATATATTTTGCTCTTTGTCAAGTCAAGAGTTTTCCACTTTCATTTTACCACTGCTCAACCTGAAGAATTCTGGGCTACTTGTCAGGGATCCTTCATCACTGCTTCATATCAGATGAATTGCCAGACCCCCTCATCACCCAGCTCCAGGGCTCTTGGCTAAGATCTGGGATCAGCCTTCACATTCACTTCTCTCTCACCTTGTACCCATTGGCTGTCTTATTTCCTAGTCTTGTTTCAGGTCAACCCTGATGACCCTATTTTTGAGGGCACTCTGTTTAAAGTTTGAAGCAAACTGTTCCCTCATGCCAGCCAAGACCACTCTAAGAAGAACCAACTTCCTAGACCCTAATGTTCCTAATCTGGACATGTTTAGAGGTACCTGCAGTCAATAGTTTTGACTTTCCAGGGGATCTAAAGGGGAAGAGAATTGTGTTTAAATCTTGGAGTGGGCACCATCTTTGGGTAAGGTGCTGGTAGGGTAAGACCATGTGGAATGAGGTGTCAGAGATTGTATTCACACACACACACACACACAGACACAGAGCACTGCAATATATTCTTGCCAAAGATTTCCTTTAAAAAGAAAGCACTTTTAATTTTTTTTTGTAAATGACTGTATCTTCATACCTTCTTCCCTCTTCCAACCCACTTTGCTGTTGATTTATGTTGTATGTTGTTGATGTCTGTTTGTTGATTCACTTGGGAATGTTGGATCATTCCATTTTAAAGCCAGGCTGAGATCAGGAAAGAGGGGACAGGCCTGAAAATAGTTGACAGAGGAGAGAAGGATATCACTCAAGTCTCAGAGTGATAGTAGTAACTGATTTGTCCCTACTCCCTCTACACACACCCTTGGCCTTCTCCTGCCTAGCACCATTCAAAGTCAGGATGAAAACTCTTAGGTTTTCAAGACAGGATGAGGATGTAGTAAGAGCATTCCCAAGGGAGAGAGGAGAGGCAAAGGAATTCTTGACAACAAGTGAAGCTCAGTGTAGGATTTTGGGAGCTTCTTTACACATGGGATGATGAAGAAAAAGAAAATGTCAGTTGATGCTGAGAGTTTAGGTGAATGGGGAGCAAACCTGTTGTTTGACCAGCTTCAAATGCCACCCCTCTCCCTGACCAGAATCTCTTTATCACCATTACCTGGACACTGTTATCTTTGTTCTGCCTAGCTTGTGTTTTCCTTTTGCATTATAAGTGGTATGTGCATTGAAAAAAGGGCCTTCTCCCCAATTTGTCACCCCCTAGGAAGAAAGGCCATATGTTAGCCTCTTGGAGAAGTCTCTCCAATCCCACATCTAAATCTGGGCAAATCCCTTGGGTGGACAGAAAAAATTTGTGGGGAATAATGGCCATGTCTACCATCATTGAAAGTGGAATCTATGGGCAGGTCAGAGTCCCAGACAGGAGAAGAGGTGGATGTGTGTGTTTATGTGTGAGAGAGAACCCCATCAGAGAAAAAATTGCTATAATGGCTCTCAGGAAAAGATGAGTGTAGGAAATTCCAGTCACTTTGATCTGACTGGAACTGGACTGAGAGGTCAGTTTCCCTTCATTGGCCCAGAGGAAGGATTGATATAGGAGGAGAATCTGGTCTAGGCTGCCCAACCGATGATCATCATCTCTATCTGTGTTGGTCCTGGTCTCCTCTCTGCTTTGCCTTCCCCAGTTCCAGTAACACTGGGTAGAAGGCAGGGCTCTTGACTTTTAGCCCTGTCCCTGGCACATCCCAGGCTGAGACCCTTCATCTGCTGAGACTCTGGAGTTTCCTTCCATAACATAGGAAAGGTGGGTGTGAGTCTACATGTGTATGTGGGTGTGTGGTACCTATTATGTTAGGGAACTGGTGTGCTTATGTGTATGGGGATGGGTTAAGAATTGCAGGAGGCAATGGAAAGTCTGGTACGAAATCACCTTCAGGCAAAAGGAATTGGGAGGTGAGGCCCAGAGGGTCACCTAGTTGGTTTTAGGCTCAGTCTTGGTTTTGTTTGATTGATGGAGAAAATCATGAGGTAGAATGAGGGTCCTGGGGTTGTTCTGCTCTCCCCTAAGCCCCATTTCCTAGAGAATGGGAAGTGTGGGAAGGCTTTCTTTTCTTCCCATTCCTGTGCTGTTCCTAGCAGCCTGAATCTTGTTGGGAGGATGTACCAAATTAATTTTCTAATCAGTGTTAAGTAGTTTGAAACCTGTGTGTGTGTGTGTGTGTGTGTATGTTAGTGTATAAGTGCACAGATGTTTATGTTTTTGTTTCCCCCTCCTCCTGTCTCAAATGTCGTTGAAAGCAAATGTAAGAAATCCCTCCCCCCACTAGCCCTCCCCCAGAAAAAATATAATAACCCTATCCTTTCCTGTTCCCCCCCCAGCTATGTATTTATATAGATGGAAATATACTTTATATTTTGTATCGTTGTGCCCATAACTTTTGCCACCTTGTATAAAATCTGACTTATGTTACTCATCCCAGGTATGAATGTCTTGTACACGGATGCTCTCCTCCCACTCTGTACAGCGGCCTTTGTTTCCTTGCAACCCATTGTATGGCTTTATAAATGATAAAGTTAAAAAAAAATCCAGTTTCTTGTCTGGGCTCATTGCTTGGAATGGAGTTCTAGGACCATGATGGGGAAGAGGGGTCTGTGTTTGTGCTTGGGGGATGACCTGAATTTTTTTTAGGTTCCTAGAACTCTGTTGGATATGGCTCAAGTGTCTTTGGCCTTGTTACTGGTATGGACAACACGCAAGTATGCCTTGCTGATACACATGAATGAGGGTGGTGCTGGTGTGGGATGCAGTTCCATTTAATTCAAGTCAACAACTATCTCCCAGCAATGTGTTAGGATTGTATGACTCAGAAGTGAAAGAGACCCCAGAAACCTTCTAATCCATCCCTCCTCCCACCCCCAGTTTTACAGATGAAGAGACATTAAGTGACTTGCCCAAGGTCCCACAGAGAGGAAGATCAGGAGTTGACATCAGGTCTTCATGGTCTGGGTTCTTTATGCTGGGCTCCATTGCCTTTTTAGGGAGTTCAGGAGACCAAGAAAGGGCATCATAGAATTAGAGAGAGCTAGAAATAAGCTCAGAGCTCATAAAGTTCAACTCCCTTGTTTTACAGATAAGGAAACTGAGGTCCAGTGGTTTGCAGGTCTAAGTCAATATGCAACCTGCAGGGATCCTTATGTATGTATAGTGGTCCCCATTTCTGTTTGAGTTTGACATCACTGGTGTAGAGAGTTTCAGCTGACCAGGTGCATGAGATGTCAGCTAGGTACATCAGATGTCTGCTAAAAAAGTGCACCCAGTGTTAGGCTCGGTATCCACAGGGTTAGTGACGTGTCTGGAAATCGTGTCGCATGAGGCACAATTGAATAAACAAGGAGTATTTGGTGTGGAAAAGAGAAGACAAAGGGGACAGAATCATGGTCTTCGACTATGAGAAGAAGGAAGGTATTTAATCTGTTGCTTCAGAGGGATAATTAGAGGCAAGGGTTGATAGTCACAGGGAAGCATATATCAGCTCCATCTAAAAAATGCAATAGATTGCTTTTATAGGGAGTGAGCTCCTCATTCCTGGAAGTGTTCAAGCAGAGGACAGAAAAGCCTAGATCAGGGATGTCTACATTTGGTGGGACGTTAGACTCATGACCTTTCAGTATAGAGCCATTCATTGGATTTTGCTCTCCATCCCAGGATTTAAGTGGGCAAGAACACTGAGGGCATCTTAGCACCCTAGCCTGAAGATGCTATTGGTGCAGATAGACCCTAGGAGATTCTACCCTTTTCCCACCACGACTGATAATCTAAGACACTGGCTATAGTTGTTAAGGGTTGGGCTTTGGAGATGGATGAAAGTTCTAAAGTCTTCTAGGCTCCCATGCTCCCTCCTTTCCTTCCTCACCCAGTTTTTGAAAACTCTAGGGGAGAGTTGAGTAGCCAGAAGTTGTAGCAGAAAACAACCTCCCTAACTGATATCCATCTAGTCGGCGCCCACTTCAGACCACAGTGCTTGGGGCAGGCTGCCTAGCTGCTTTGGGTGTTTAGGAAATTTAAAGGCTATTTGGGGATATCGGGTAGGATATCTGATGTCTGAGCCCTGTGCCCCTGCCCTTGCTCCATTTAGTTGACTCCCTAAAGTGGCTAGATTCCCTGGGGAATCTGGCAAAGGCAGGCAGGGAGTTAGACCTCAACCTGGCCCACTGTCAGATGCTGAATTGACCACCTTATCGCTTGAGCAATCTGAAAAACACATTCAATCTTAGATATGGGGTTTGGGGCTTGTTCAGGATATTGGGACCACAGGGACTGGGGGAGGGGGTGGACACTTTCCAAATAGTGCAATGGGATGTCTGGAAGGTGAGGGAGAGAGAATCAGATTCATGAGAATGTTAAAGCTGACTGGCACTTTAGAGAAAGCAAAGATCTAAACCTCTCATTTTTCTGCCAGGGTCTCTCTCTTCCAGCCCAGTCCAGTGGACAGGCATGTATGCTGGAAGATGCTTAAGTCTACCTCTTTCCTTTCTTCCCATTCCCACATCTGAAACCAGAGAGGTTCCTGAGGGTATCACAGAAGGTCCCCAGGGACATCAGGACATCAGACTTCCTATGTTCAGTGTTTAGGGGATGCCCATTTTTGTTGTTTGGTCTTTGTTCTTGAAGAGGACCACGTCATCAGAAAGGTGGTGTTATGACTTAAGTGAATTGAATTTAAGTGATAGAGATCCATTGAAGGACTAGAAAATGGAATCTGAAATTCATTTAGCTTAGAGAAGAAAAGACAGAGAAGGGACTGAATCAAAGAAGCATTTTTGAAGGGCTGTTATAAAGAGGAAAGGCAGTGTTGCAGAATGGTTAGAGAGCTAGCTTCAGTGTCCCGAAGAACTAGGTTTCAACCCATACTGGCTGTTGAACCTCCTCAGTGTTCCAGGCAGATCTAAGACCATAAATTCCTGAGAAGGTACCTGCCAACATTGGTAGAGAGGGTTTATTTCCCTTAAATTTCCCTATACTAATGAAATCTAAGGTCTAGTATGTATCTTTATCTCTATTAATTAGATAATGGCCATTTCTCCACCTCTACTGTGTAAGAGAAATGACTTGAGCAGAGCCTTGCTTTCTCCTCTGGAGCCATCTGGGTCCATTGGCAAGATATAGATCAGGATGACAGGAGATAGCCCCAGATGCAGTGGGAGATTATGGCTTTTTTAAGCTCAAGTCTTTAACAGGGCTCAGTTTGTCTGAGGCAATGCTCATTCAGTGATTAAGGGTAGGTAAGAAATGAGACAAAGAATGGCCTCTTTTATCTAGTAAAAAAAATCAGTCTGGGAGGTGAAGACCCTGAGCTCATAGCAATTAAAGGAAGGAGAAAGAGGCAGATAGAGGCCTCTTAATTGCTCTTTCCCCTGGGCTTCATCCTTCCTAGGAATACAGGATAGATAGAATGGATCACGTCTGAAATTAAAAAAAAACACACGACAAAAAACCAGTCCCAGAGAAGGCAAATTACTCACCCAAGATCACACTGTAAAGTAGTGAGTAGTGGAACTGGGGTTAAATCCCAGGGCATAGGATCTTTGATTTAGAGCTAGAAGGCATCTTGGAGACTGTTGGCAGACCTTGTCATTTACTGATGAGAAAACTGAGGAAAGATGACTTGCCCGAGGCCACACAGGTATTAAACATCAAAGGCAAGAATGGAACCCATATCCTCTGACTCCAGAGCCTAGCCCATTTGACTTTCAGTCCAATATTCCTTTGGCCACATCACTACATGTGACTCCTCTTGGAGAATGATCCTGGGGACACAAGAAGTCTATTCACTTACCAGCACCTTAGCTTGATTCTGCTATAGCTGGGAAAAGTAGGGGAAGGTGGGGGAAAAAAAGGAAGCAAATATAGATTCCCTTGAGTTTTTCTTTGTTAGGATTTCCATAGGTCATAAAAGTAATAGCTGATATCTGTAAAGGCTTGAAGTTTGTACAACATTCTCCAGACCTTATTTCATTTGTTTCTCACAACAATACTGCGATGTAGATGTGATAATTATTGTTATTATTACCATTTTACAGAGGAGGAAATTGAGATTTAGAAAGACTAAGGAATTTGCCTAGGGTCATACAACTAATAAATGTTTGAGTCAGGATTTAAACTCAGGTCTTCCTCATCCAAAGACCAGCTTTCTACCCACTAAGACAGGCAGCTCAGGCTCTCCCTAATTTCCAGGTAGAACGGCCCAACAGACAGGCATGTACATTGGAAGATGTCTTAGTCTTCCTCCCTCCCTTCTTCCCATTCCCAGTCACATCTGAAGCCCAGAGAAGTTCCCAAGACGTGACTTCCAAGTCACATCTGACACCCAGAGAAGTTCCCAAGGACACCACGGAAGGTCTCCAGGTATATCAGGATTTCAGACTTTGTATGTTCAGTGTTCAAGGGGAGCCCTTCCTTGTCAATTAAGGAAGGAGAAAGAGGCAGATAGCAATTGGTTCTCTCTGCTGCATATCAATCCTTTTATTTGTCTCTTATTAATTCCTTATTCATCATATTCTCTTCCATCTTCTCTTCTCAGGCTTCCATTTCCAATCCCATCCTACCTCTCCCTTGGTGCCAACTTTACCTCCTGCTTTCATGAGATTGTGGTCTTGCCAAATGTCCTCTCTCATCTTCCCTCCTCCACACTTCAAAAGTTCTCTAGATCACCTCCCATTCTCTACCCCTTCACTCTAGTTTCAGAGGATGAGACAGCCCTTCTTTCCTCATTCTATCTCTCCTGGAATGTATAATTGACTCCTAACTGGACTCCATGCCTCCACTGTGTCCTCCAGTACCTTAAAAAGTTTTATTGATGATCTTTTCACATCAAAGTCAATTCTGGTTATACTACCTCCTTTCTCCTAACCACCAAAACCTCCTTTGTAAAAAGAAGAACAAACAGTTAGAGGGAACCCCCACCCCAGCCAAATCTAATTATATCAGATGGCATATTCCATCTCTTTAATCCCCAAACTCTGCTGAGAAGGGAGTTATGTTTGGGTATCTCAGGTACCACACTGAATTATGAAAGATACATAGAATGCAGAATCCTTTTTGTCTGTTTTTATCATTTACCTTACAGTAACCTTTGTGTACATTGTTCTCCTGGTTCTGCTTACTTTAGTCTGTATCAGTTCATATGAGTCTTCTCTATGAGTCTCTGAATTCCTTATATTTGTAATTTCTTTTGGTATAATAGCATTGAATTATATTTATGCAGCACAGCTTATTCAACCATTCCCCAGCTGATGGATGCTCCCTCTGTTTCCAGTTCTTTGCTATCACCAAGAGGGTTGCTATGAATGCTTTGGTATATGTCTTTCTTTTGTCTTTGAATTCTATGGTCTATGTGCCTAGGAATGAGATTACTAGGTCACAGGGGGTGAACAGTTTAGTTAGTTTCTATCTTGATTCCAACTTGTTTTTCAGAATAGTTAGATAAACTGACAACTCCACATATAATGTATTTCTATCCCTATCTTCTCATAGCCTCCCCAACCCAACTAGTTTTTTTTTAATCTTTGCCAATTTTCTGGATATGAAGTAAAATTTCATAGTTGTTTTAACTTGAATTTTTTTATTATTTGTGATTTGGAGTATTTTTCATGTGGTCATTGGTAGTTTGTAATTCTTTTAAAAACTTCTCATATCCTCTGACTATTTATTTGTTAGGGGAATTGGCGTTCTCCAATACCCTCTTCCCTTAGCTATAAAAGCAGTCTTACTAATTAAATACAGATGGTACAGAGCTGGCCATATTATTTCCTTGCTCAAAAATTTTCAGTGACTCATTGTTGCCTATATAATAAAATAAAAATTCCTCAGTTTGACACTCAGTCAAGGCCCTTTAATATCCTTTGTCACTTTATTTTGCAGTAACTCCCTTCATTATATTTGAGCCAAGTAAGTTTCACTAGTTGCTATGCTCTCTTTCCTCTTCTACTTCCATGCAATAATAAATATCCACAATCCCCTCTCTCCAATCCCATTCAGGGAATTAATTCTTCCATGGCCACCACTTCCCATTTCCTTAACTTTGTCTTATTGTAGTACTCTTATCTAAGCCTCAGCTTAGAGCCCACATAACCCTGACTTTCTCCAGTTCCCTACCCCCAACTAGAAGTCATCTCTCCTTGCTTGCATCTCTCATGCCACCTTAATAATTTTGTATTTTCTTCATTGTATTCTAGTTGTTTATATGCATGTCTTATCTCCTCTACAAGACTATAAGCTCCTCAAAGGCCAGAACAACATCTATTTTTTTTTCATTTTTGTATTCACAATTTAGTACAGTACATAGCATGATATATTGTGCATGGCAAGTGCTATAATGAGTGGAACAAAATGAAAGCTATCAGAAGAAGACATACGGGATTACGGAGGAGCATTAATCACATTTTCATTCCTAAGAAGTTAGTTTCTTTATTAACTGATGAAACGTAAAGTAAGCAGAATTAAGGGAAAAAAACCATACACAGTGACAACAATGATGTACACGGAAAGAATGACAACAACAAATTTAATGCTGTGAAATTAAAATGACCAAGACTGGTTTTACAGAAGAGATATAAGAAAATATTTCTCAATTTCTTTTCAGAGTGAAGTAGTTATGGTGGAGAATTGTGTACATCATTTTTTTCAATGCATTGGTCAGTTTTCCTAAACTGCTTTAAAAAACTTATTCTTTGTTATTAGGGATGGCTCTCTGGAAAAGGGTTTGTTGGAAAATGTAAGTGAAATAAAAAACAAAAGCTGTTAGTAATTTTTAAAAAGCTCTCTTTTTTTCCCATGAGTTCCCTTTCCCCTTATCTATTTTTTGGTCTTACTTTAGTTCTTTCTGTGGTTTTCTGCACTAGCCCTCCCACCCCCCACCAACCCAATTTCCATTTCTCTTCTTGGTGAAGACAGTATTCCCAATCTGGCTACCAAAAAGGCTGACGGTTTATTGGAAATATAACTGTTGAACTTCATCAAGGACCAAGGGCTAGTCCTAGTGAATGAGGCTAGGAGAGGAATAGTGCCCCTAGGGGGGGGGGACCAACCTAGCTTTAAAGGACTACTTTACAGAAAGGCTGGGGCTAATAAAGGGAAAGAAATAGGTGATCTTTCTAGACAAATAAGAGTGTCAAGGAGATTTTATAGTTTGAATGTATGTCAACTTAGTTTTCCTCCACTTTCTCATGCTTTTAAAGAACTCTTCACTGAGAAGTGCAGGTGGAAAGTTGTGTTCAATTCAACAGAGGCCAGATTTGGGAAATCTAAGGGAAATATCTTAAAAATTAGAGCCACACAGACATGACTTCTGTAGAAGGTAGTGAGTTTCCTGTCACTGCAGAGCCAAGCGAAATCTAGATGACCACTTGTCATAAATGTGAAAGATAAGATATATGCTTTGGCTGTAATGGAGAAGAATATTGGATGCTGACACCATGTTATCTGGAATATTTTTGTTATTTGTTAAAGGAAGCACACTATCAAAGAGACAGTAGTATAGCATTCTTACTACTACATCCTGATGATTCTACTGTGTTGGTGTTCATTTTAATTTTGGATTTGGTTACTTTCTGAGTTTTTGCTTGATGTGATAGGGCATCTTATGAACTCTTCGTTATTATAATTTGGACCTCCTGACAGAGCCTGCAATTACCCTCACGGCCACTAGGAGGGAAGTAGACCCTTCTTTCCCCTGGAGGGTTTTTCCCTTCCATCTGGTTAATCGCTCAGGAGTTGACCTCATTCTCCTCAGGGATAAGAGCTCCAGCAGGCTAGAATACCTCTGAAGTCCCTTCTACTGGGAAATTTATAAAGAAGGAATAGACTGAAAACCACACAGGAGGCATGGGGATTGGACACCCTGAAGAATCCTTTGACAGTGAAGAGTGTCCCTTGAGAATAGGCAAATGAGAGAGATTGAGGAATCTCGCTTTAGGGACTTAAAAAAGGATATAAGGGAGTTTAGACAGAGGGAAGGGATAATTCCCAATGTCTCAGACAAATTGGGATTCTGAGATGCTTTAAGATCCTTCAAAAAGCAATTAAGGTTCTACCAGGGGAAGACTAGAGGTTATTGTTGGTCTATACCTCCCTCTAGTGGTCATGTCCCTAATTTAATGCTCTATCATTAGATTTATGAAATAGGTCTATGCTCACCTAGGCGAGGTCAACTTTCCATAGACTCAAGAAAGGCATTTAATTTAGAACTGATAGGAATTGAGTAATTTGGCTTTTAGAGGAAGATTGTTTGCTTATTAAAAGCCCAGGGAAAGGGGTGGGACAGAAATTTGGCTGCTTCCTCTACCACTGGCATCATCAATCACAGTCTTCTGGCCAAATGGAGAAGGTCCAAAGACTCTTAGGAATACACCTGCCTGGGGGAGGCCCATTGCCTAACTATCTCTCAGGTTACCTGCAGTGGAAGGGGTAAAAAAAGGACACAGACTGCCTCTGGCTGATCTCCCTCATATATACTAGGACCAGTAAATTTCTCACTGCCTTGGCCTGGGAGGTCAACCTATCCAACCTTCTCAGCAGGTTTGCCCCTCTTTCCCTAGACATACTGTCTGGGAAAGGTAGCCTCTCTCCTACTTAGAAGTTTCCATCATGATTCTTCCTGATGTCTAACCTGAACCCTTCTTGCTTTAAAGTTTATTTCCTCTGGTTAAGTTCACCACAGAAATCATAGGTTCCTAGACCTAGAATTGGAAGGATCTGCAGACATCATCTACTTCAAACCTCTCATTTTACAATTGTGGAAACTGAGGCCCAGAGAAGTTAAATGACTTTTCCCAGATGATACAAGTCGTATAGGAAGTGGAATTTAAATTCAGGTCCTCTGATGCTAGAAATAATGCTCTTTTCAGGTGTATGTTGGTGATCCCTGTCAGTGACATTAGTCTAATTGTCTTTGATGATACTTTTTACTTTCTCTCAGCAGGGAACCTAGCCTCAGGCTTTATTCACATGCTTTATTTATGAGGTCCCTCTTTTCTCATTGTCCATATCTCAAATCCTCTTGGCATCATCCTTAATTTTCTCCTTTTTTGATTCAGTTTGTGATGAGAGGTAACCTTTTTCATCAGGGCTAACCCCTTTAGTGCCCTAGATCCTATACCATCCCATCTCCTCTGGTAGCTTGCTTCATCCATCATCCTTGTTCACATCGTCAATTTCTTATTATCTATGAATTTTTGCCCTTGCCTAGAAACGTTTTCAGGATTCCCTGTCCTTAGAAAAACCCTTTACTTGACCCTCCTATCCCCTAAAGACACTATCCTATATCTGATATTTCTCTTTCCTTTTGCTGTTGAATACCCAGGGGGATAATGCTCTCCATTTGCTCCCACTTCCTCTCCTCTCATTTCTTACCCTCTTTGCAATCTGGTTTCTGATTTCTCACTTCATCACTCAACTGAAACAACTCTTTTCAAGGTTACAAGTGATGGCTTAGTTGGCAGATCTGATGATCTTTTCTCAGCCCCCATCCTGCTGTATAATATCAAATGCAGTATTTGACATTGGCTACTTCTCCTCCATGGGTTTTCATGACACTGCTCTCTTGGCTTCCCTCTTACCCATCTGGCCTCTCCTCAGTCTCTTCTGTTGGATCATCAGTTATGAACCTCCCTTTATTTGTGGATGTTCCTTGGGGCTTTGTCCTTGGCCTTCTCCTTCTCCCTGTATATACCTTTTCAGCAATTTCATCAGCTCTCATGGGTTCAATGATCATCCCTATGCAGATCTATACACACAGGCCTAGTCTTTCCTGAACTCCAATGCTATATTACCAACTTCCAATTAGACATTTCCAACTGGATGTTGCATAGACATTTCAAAATAAAAATATCCCATGCAAAACTAATCACTTCCTCCAAACCCTGCCTCTCATCTGAACTTTCTCACTTCTGATAATGGTACCACCAAAGTCCCAGTGACCCAAGTTCCCATTCTCAGAGACATCCTCAATTCTTCACTTTCCCTCATGGTCCTATTCAATAAGTTGCTAAATCTTGTTGATGTAACCTCCACAGCAGCTCTCGAATCTGTCCCCTCTTCTCTGTTCACACCACGACCACCCTAGTCTAGAATTCCATCAACTCTTGTCTGGATGACTGTGTTATCCTTTGAATGACTACATGCAGTCCATTGTCTGCACAACTGCCAAGGTGTTATTCTTAACCCACAAGCCTGATCATGTCACTCCTATGTGTAAGAAATTGCAATGGCTCACTATGGCCACAAGAATACAATATAAACCACTCTGGCATTTAAAGCCCTTCACAATCCGGCTTCATTTTGCCTTTTCTATGCTTCTCTCATGCATTCTACACCCCAGCCAGACTGACTTACTTGCTGTTACCCATATGAAACATTTTTAGTTCTTATCTTTGTGTCTCTTTGTACAGACTCTTCCTCTTTTGTCTTCGTTCATCTTCTCTGCTTTTTAGAATCTCAAGCCTCCTTCAAGGCTCTGCACAAGAGTCTTTCCTATAGCAGGCCGATTTTAGTCTTTGAATTTGCTAGTGCCCTTCTCCTGCCTGCTATGTCACTTTGAGTAGGTTTTGATTTACTTAACTTGTATATCTATTTTTCCCATTTGAAATAGAATGTAAATCCCTCAAAGGTAAACATTGTTTTCCTTTTTGTCACTTTATTCACAGCTTGTGGCACTATGTAGGCACTTAAATGCTTTTTGAGCAATGAGTGAGTGAATGAATGAATGAATTAGAAAGGACTTCACTGGCCATCTAGTCCCATCTCGACCTTGGGCGTTCTTTGCTTGAGATCCATGATCTTGGATGGGAAAAAAACCCCATTACATCTTTATTTTTATTAACCTCTCATTGAAATTTAGTCATTTCTTCAAGGATCTAAACATATTCTTCTGAGAAGGGGCATATTGGTTTTACCAGAAGACCAAGGGGTCAAGAACATAAAAAAGGTGAAGAATCCTTTCCTGCTCTTTCTGTGAACCCTCCGGTTCTAATCCCACCTTTACTTGAAGACCTCCAGTGGGGGAGAGCTCACCCCTTCCTGGGGCATGCTTTCCATTTTTGAACAATTCCATTTGTATTTACACGGAGCAGAAATCTGTTCTGCAGCTTTCATCCTCACTCTTATTTCTGATTTCCAGGTCCAATCAGGATGATACTGATCTCTCTTCTACCACATCATTCTTCAAAACCTCAAAACCAGCTCTCACTTCCCCTCATTTTCTCTTTTCCAGGCTAAACATCCTTTAACGCCTCATTTGTTCAGTCACTTCCGACTCTGTGACCCTATTTGGGGGTTTCTGGGTAAAGATACTGGAATGGTTTGCCATTTCCTTCTCCAGCTCACTTTTATGGATGAGGAAACAGAGGCAGACAGGGTCACAATCTAGTACATATCGGAGGTCAGATTTGACCTCAGAAAGAGGAATCTTTTTTTTTTTTTTTGCTTTTTTTGGAGGGGGAAGGCAGGGCAATTGGGGTTAAGTGACTTGCCCAAGGTCACATGGCTAGTAAGTGTTAAGGGTCTGAGGCTGAATTTGAACTCAGGTCCTCCTGACTCCAGGGCCAGTGCTCTATTCACTGCATCACCTAGGCACCCCCAGAAGAGGCATCTTCTTGACTCCAGGCCCAGGACTAGCCACTGCTGCCATCTAGCTGCCATTCAACTCCTCATATTACAGTAATCCTAGTTTCCATGCTCCAGCTTTTCAATATCCTAACTAAAATATGGTGCCAGAAGTGCATGCAATATTCCATAAATGATCTGCCTCAGACAGAATACAACCAGATCATCATCTCTCCAGGCCTGAACATTATAGCTTTCTTTATGTAGCTGAAATTTATAATATGTTAAAAAAATTGTTTTATCAAACCATTCACTCATGGAATTTGCAATACTGATCCAAAATGACTTTATGAAGTATGTACTATATCATCTCTATTTTATAGCAAGGAAACTGAGATATACAGAGGTTAAGTGACTTGCCCAAGGTCTCACAGCAAGTAAATATCTAAGGCCAGATGTGAAATCAGGTCTTCCTAACTTCAGGTCCAACTTTCTACCTTCTCTACCACCTAACTGTCTTTCAAAAAACATAAGAGCCCTGATCAATGCAATGAAAACTCATGTTTTTTGGGGCCCATGAAACTGTTACCCACGTACAGATAAAGAAGTGATACATTAAATACAGAGAATGAGACAAAGTCTGTATTTATCCTAGGGTCAATAGGAAGCAATTGGAGTTTTTTTGGAATAGTAGAGTGACATGCTTAGATCTGTCTTTAAGGAAAATCACTTTTGCGGTGGTGTGTAGGGTAGACTGCTGTGGGGAAGATGCCTGGAGCCGGTGAGAGGTGATGAAGGCCTGAACTGATGTGGGAGCTGAATGAGTAGAAAGAAGGGGTGAGATGTGAGAGATGTTGTAGATGTTGCAGAGGTAGAAATGGCAAACTTTGGTAATGGATTGTGAACCTGGGAGATAAGAAGAAGGATGGTGCCTTGGATAAAAATAGAGACTTTGGAAGAAGGGGTAGTTAGGTATTGCAGTAGCCAGGGTGCTGGGCCTGGAGTCAGGAAAATTCATCTTCCTTCAAATCTAGCCTCAGACACTTACTAGCTGTGTGACCCTGGGCAAGTCACTTTACCCTGTTTTTCTTGGTTTCCTCATCTGTATAATGAGCTGGAGAAGGAAATGGCAAACCCCTCCAGTATCTTTGCCAAGATTACCCCAAATGGGGTCACCAAGAGTCTGAAACAACTAAACAAAAACAACAAAAGATTTTGGGGAAGAGATAATGATTTATGTTTTGGACTTGTTGGGGTTGAGACGTCCCAGGACATCCATTTTGAAATATCTATGAGTCAAATGATGTGGGACTGAAGCCCCAGAGACAGACTGGGCTTGGATATGTAAGCCAGTGAATCATCTGTATAGAAATGATAATGAAACACATGGGGATTAGTGAAGTCACCAAGAGAAAGAATGTAGAAAAAGAAGAAAACAGGACCCGGGACAGAGCCTGGGAGAACACACTCACGATTAGAATGATGAGTCATCAAAAGAGCAGCGGCCCAGGGTTCAGATAGACGAGTGTGTCCTGAGAAGGTGGCTGTAACCTGAACAAAAATTGGGTCTGATATAAGAATTTGGGTCCTAAGTCATGGAGAACCAGAGCCTTTTCTTCTCAGGAGACTAGATAGGGGAGGGGAAGGACTTCCAGAAAGCCCTTTCATGGTAGAATTTGCTTTAAACTCTACAGCAGGTATTCCCAACCTTTTTCAATCCTTGTACCTCTTGACTTTCAGCAAATTTTCCCACACCCCTACTCAATCTGAAAGAATATAAATTCTAGGCTCTAGGGTTTCTTAACCAGGGGTCTGGAAACTTCCTTTTATAAATAATTATATTTTGATATAATTGGTTTCTTGTGTGATCTATGTATTTTGTTTTATGCATTTAAACGCATTCTGAAAAGGGCTTCACCAGACTGATACAAAAACTTTAAGAAACTGTGCATGGAAATATATATGAGAAAGAAAATCAAGAGATTAGTTAATTTTTCATAAAGAGAACTTTACCTAGCACTTAACATTTTTAGTACCATAAAGCCATTAGCTATTTATCAGAACACAGTCAGATATTTAAATCAGTAAGACTCAGGTTCTGGCTTTTATCAACTAGGAGTTTTATTGTTAGTATAGAAGCAGCTAGGTGACACATTGTTCCAGTCCTGGAGTCAGGAAGACTCATCTTCCTGAATTAAAATTTGGCATCAGACACTTACTAGCTGTGTGACCCTGGGCAAGTCACTTAACCTTGTTTGCCTCAGTTCCCTTATCTGTAAAATGAACTGGAGAAGGCAATGGCAAACCACTCCAGTATCCCTGCCAAGAAAACCCCAAATAGAGTCACAAACAACAATAATAATTTTTAAAAGAAAACTACCAATGTAACATCCAATCTCTGATTTGCTTCTTGCTTTGAATTTGACTCAGAATAGGACTGGAGATTGTGATTCGTGGAGATAAGTTGCTGCAAATAGAATTAAAGCCCCATACGAATGAGATCTGCTTCTCCATGGGAACACCAGAAATTTTCTAACTTCATTGACATTTCTGACAATTGTGAAGATCACTTGGCTTGCCATACACTGAATTATTGTCACTGATTTTTCCCAAGCTCAATGTGGAAAGGGTTCCATATCCAAACTTCCTTTAATTTTGGTTAGTAGGAATGAGTCCTTCAACAATTTCTGTTTTTTCAGATGGTGTTATTCAGTCGTTTTCAGTTGTTTCTACCTCTTTGCAATAAGACTGGATTTGAACTCAGGCTCAGCACTCTACCCACTGAATCATCAGATGCTTCTAATCATGTATTCCCACGTGAAATTGATTGAGAGCCTGCTTATGAGCCTGACACGTAGAAGGTGCTTAATAAATACCTGTTTTATCCTTGTTCCCCTTCCAAGAGAGTCATGATAATATCATGCAACTTGGAGAGACTATGGAATGTGTAGACATTCTTTAATTGGTTTTGTTCTAAGAAAGCTTTGGAAAAGTTGTGTTTGTTTTTTTTTTTCAGTTCATGGTATAGCCAGAACTGGGAGTGTCTTCAAAAAGACCTGAGTCAGTCTCAGCCAGGGCTTAATCTCTGACTGCAGTTTGGTGATTTGACAATGTTGTAAGGGAGAGAGGCTTAGGGGTCTCCTCCCCCATCCAGATCATTGGGCACCAAGTAATGGTCTTTGGACTCTGCATGAATTCTTTTCTGTAGGGGAAGCGATCGAAGCCTCTGCTCTTGTGACTTTTGAAGGGTAAGGAGAGCCACCTTCTGGGATTCCCAGCATTGGGTTTTGTAGTCAGTTCAGCATTAATGCCCAAAAGAGCAAGGAGTTACTTTCAGGAGTGACCTCTTAGACCCTAGACCAGATGTAGTTGAGATAAGGATTTATCCAGAAGATACCATGCACCTGAACACGATTTTGGTGGGATCAATGTTATGTAGGAACTGAGTTAAGTTTGAGCCCACTCTCCCTGGAGACTATAGTGGGATAGGGGAAAATGTGTCCCCCAATCTCTAGGTGTTGGGGGATAAGCACTTGTATTTTTGTTATCACTGTATCTTAGAAATAAAATTCTCTTTGCAAAAGCTAATTGATGGTAAGAGACTTAATGAAACAGTTTGGTACCCAGCAGTATGGGGCCGGGGAAGGAGGAGACATAGCTAGTGTAGTATCAGAGAAGAGACAGCTTTAAATTCTTTGTAGTGCTCTCAAAACCTGGGGGGAAGATGTGGTCAGAAAGAAAAGCCCAGAGCGTTTCCACATTTCACAAAGTGTCATGGAAATGATTTTATTTATTTATTTATTTATTTATTTATTTTTTTACGGTAAGTGGATCTATGTAAGACCATTTTATGTTGCCGAAAACTTGACTCAGCTGAAATGACTGATTATAATCAATGCTGCAAGGAATTTTGGACCCTGTGCCCTACCTTGTTCCCGATTCCTTTCTCTCAGAGAATCAAACAGGCAGGTCTCTCTCTGTGAATTGAATTCCACTGGATTCTGAGGAAGGAACCCTATGGAAGAAGAAAACTCTGTGATATGAGGTGGGGTCTACTTGGAAGGCAGGGAGGAAGCAGGGAAATAGCAGCCTACAGAGGTGTAATCATAATGGAATACAAGACCTTACCTGCTCATTAATAGGCCTCACGTGGAGCCCATTAAGGGCAGCTTGCTTAAGGGAGGCTTACTTCTAGGAAGGCTTTTACACCTTTTGTTAAATTTCTAATTAGGTACTGAACCACAGGATTGTGATGTCCTCTGGCTCTAAATACACATACACACACTCACACATATACTCTGAGGTTAGCATTTTGTTTTGGGGCTCACTCACTGGAAGAGTGTTCTTGTAATTTGACCAAATGAGACTCTGGGTATCCCCCTGACTTTGAAGAACCAAAATGTTGGTGCTTCTTTCTCTGGTAACTACATATGTATTGCCTTGGTCAGATAGTTGCATCTGTCTGTTGATCTGTGCTAATTTCTAGGACAGTTAGAAGTCCCATCTTTTGGTCTTTATTTCTCTGCTTGTGTTTTCTCTCTTTGTTTGGATTTTCTCTGAAGTTCAGGGTATTGATCTTCCCCCTGAACTGATTAGATTGTTGACCCCTTAAACAGCTATCTTTCCTAGTAAAGCAGATCTAAGAACCTGTGCTAGCAGCCATCCTGAGTATGCCAATGTGTTTGCTGCTACAAAAGGGAACCCAGGAGGTTAGAGACATCCTAAGATCACAGGGACCTTAACAATACCAAACTTTGCATTTTGTAGATGAAGAAAATGAAACCCAGAAATGTGAAGTAAATTGGACCAAAGTAACACAGCCAGTAAGGGAGAAAACAGGGATTTAATCAGTTTCTATATAAGGGAGAGAATCTTAGGAGCTGGTTTCTATTTTGTCATATGCAT
This sequence comes from Petaurus breviceps papuanus, assembly GCF_028583685.1. NCBI lineage: Eukaryota > Metazoa > Chordata > Mammalia > Diprotodontia > Petauridae > Petaurus > Petaurus breviceps. The sequence continues at coordinate 986,502 of NW_027187376.1, forward strand.
TAAATGACTGATGACCTGACCTGGATTAAATGTGTGTATGTGTATGTGTGTGTGTGTGTGTGTGTGTGTGTATAGTTGACCCAATTTTCTTTAAAAAATAGTTTTATTGATACTTTTTATAAGCCTTTTTTTTTGCTAGCACACCTTCCCCCACCCCTATAGTGCTCTCTTTGGAATAAAAAAATGTAGTTAAGCAAAGCAAAGCAATATGTTGTCTCTTTCTGAGAAGTTACACCCCATTCTGTACCTGTAGTCCACCACTTCTCTTCTGAGAGAAAAAAATACATTCTTGATCATTAACCCTTTGAAACCAAGAATGAGTTAACACTATTTTTCAGAATAAAAAGTGGGGCAGAGGTTCTCATGGCAAAACTTTTAGCATAATTACTCTAAAGGACACTTTCTTTCCTTAAATCAGCACCATCCTGGGTTGTTCTCCATAGGGATGGGATAATTAGGAGCTAAAGCAGGGCTTCTAAAAAATATTTTGGTCCCACGGCCTCTGGAAGGACCACCTTCTCTGCACTCCTGCTGACTGACCATTGCCATAAAACCAAAAGACCCCTAACCACCACATGAATGAAAAGAAAGAATCCTGAGTACATTAAACCGAGGACAGCTGCTGTAGAAGACACAGGCAGAGGGACCCTCCTGAGGAGGGAGTTTTTTAATAGACAGATTACTTGCTTTGGAATCAGATTACCAGGGTTTGAATTCTGGCTTTGCTTCTTGGTAACTGAGTGAACCTGGGTAACCTTGGGTAAATCACTTCTCTGGGCCTCAGTTTCCTTATCTGCAAAATAAAAGATTGGGACTAGATGACCTAAAGACCCCTCCCACTTTAAATCCTATGTTCCTAGAGCCTGGCATCATTATTTATAGACTGTTCATGGTGGAATTTGCCTTAGAGCCTACAGGGAAACATTCCATTCCATTAATGAGTTGTCGTGTGACATTTCATGGAATTAACTCATTCCTTCATTACCCTACCAGTGGGAGCCCCCAAACTCTTAAATGCCAGAGTTGTGTTCTCTGGGTCCTGCTGGAGACCTGCCCAGCCCCGGGACCATATGTAGACTCAGGAAGTCATGGTTACAGACAGCAGAGAGAGCCAGAGGCTGCCTGGTAATCTCATTTTCCACCAGACACTTCCTGTCCCCCTCCTTCCTGTCCATGAGGAATCACCTTGAGCCAGGAGAGTGTCAGATGTGAAGGCTAGGGCCTTTCCTAATCTTCTCTCCCATCCTCCAATGATTTCCCAGTGCCTGTCAAACACAGCCACCCCTCCAATTAGACTATTCTCCCAAGGGTCCTAACACAGGTCATAAGCATTTCTGTCTGTCTTTGCTCTTACTGTTTGTTCCTTCTGTCTCGAATTCTCTTCTTGTCCTTCAGCTCCCCAGTGATTCTCTACCCTTTTAGGCTCAGCTCAAATTCCTCCTTTTCTATGAAGCCCTTCCCAAATGCTCTGGTCCCTAGTGATCTCAATGCGTCCACTCAAAATTATCCTCAAACCCCTTAACACTTTGTACTGTTAAGGAAATTTTCATTATTTTCTGCTGTTTCAATGTACACATTCCATATCCTGAAGAGTACGGATTCCTAACTAAAAGGCATTAACTTTAAAAAATATTTGATAACTGTATTTCAGTATAACTGGTTTTCTGTGTAACCCTATGTCATTTTCATTTTATGCATTTAAACACTTTTTTTTTTTCCTGAGAAGCAACTTCAGGCTTCGCCAGAAGGGGGGTCCATGAGACAAACAAGATGGAATTCTGGCTCTAGAGGAAAGATGTTATAGTGGGATATAGTGATGAACTTGGGGTCCAGGGGCCTTAGCTCAGGCACAATAGCTGCATAAGCCTGCACAACTCATTCAACCTGCCTGCGTCTCTGTTTTCACACCTGTAAAATGGAGACAATAGTAATACCTACCTTGTTCTGGAGAAGGTAAAGGACTATAGACCTGTGAGATATCTTCTCAATGAGATGAAAAATTCCTTGAAGTCAGGAGCCCCTGGGATATACTTTCCTACTCTGGGACCCACATATAGCTAACTAACTCCTTTTTGTTTGATTGACCAGTCAACTGTGGGTCTTGCAGAGAAACCTCAGTTAGGAGTCTAGCAAGATTCCAGGCATCTTTGTGCCCAGCTACGCATCTCCCTACTCAACCCCAATCATAACAATTCTTGATACTTAAGGTGGATATCTTTTATCTTTGGGAAGTCACCTTATCCCTTCTTGCAGCCAGGTACACAGGGATAGCAAGGATTCAAGCTGTGGAAGGGTTAGAAGGCCCAGCTGGGTTTATGCATTGTTACCTTGTAGTGGGTAAAATCAGCTGGACTTGGTGACTTTTCCCACGGTCTGTAAGGTCCCTTCCAGTCTGTAAGTTCCCTTCTTGAGCAGACTAGAAGCACAAGTGGAGAATTTGGGTGGTGAGAAATATGCAAAGATGAGGATTAGCAAGTTAGGAATTAGCAAGAAGGTCACTGGGAGTGAAGGATTCTGGGAATAATGGCTAGTGAAAGTGGCTAAGGGCTCAAGGCAATATGGAAGAATACGATTAAATGAAAAAGTATTTATTAAGGTCTTCTAAGTGCTTGGTATTATGCTAAGTGCTAGGAATACAAATTTAAACATTCATGACAGCCCCTAACCTCAGGGAGCTTACATTACAATAAGAAAAATCAACAATTCAGTGTGGTGGTGGCACCAAAGGAAAGGTATTTTATTTTTTTGCTTTTTTTGGGGGGTGGCAATTGGGGTTAACTGACTTGCCCAAGGTCACACAGCAAGTTTTTGTGTTAAGTGTCTGAGGCTGGATTTGAACTCAGGTCCTCCTGACTCCAGGGCTGGTGCTCTATTCACTGTGCCACCTAGCTGCCCAGGGAAAGGTATTTTAGACAGGGGAGTTGTAGAGATAATGATGGGAGCCATTGGGCAAATGACTGATGTGTCTCCTCCAAGAAAGTAGTGTTGATTTGATTCTATTTTTCAGACTGAGATTTATAAACCAAGAGAGTAGGGGGTTGGTTCGGGTTACTTGCACAGAATGAATGAATGGAGCACTATGCCAAGGTCTGGTGATGCAAATAGAAATGTGAGACAGTCCCTGTCCTCAAGAAACATACATTCTAATGGAGGAGACAACACAGATAGGAAATTTCATCTACAGTTTCATAAGGAAAGACCCCATGACCCTTAGGGGGAAGAGGCAAAGCAGATGGTAGTAATCTTCTTTAACGTTATTTCCACTGATAAAATCATATCCATGTCTCATGCCAAGGACTTTGGTGCCAAGTCCTCTGGCCTTCTGTACCTTTGGCTGCCGAGGGAAGAGGTACAGGTTGCATCTGCACAAGGACCGATTTCCTGAACGATGACTGTTTGGGATGGTTGGGAAGTAGGACCAGTGGTCTGAGGGGTAGTGGGACTTGTGGGCTCCGAGTCCTGGGATGTCTCTATCATAGTCTGGTTGAAGTAGAGGTAGTGGTTTAACTCACTTGGTACATACCACCACCTGTCTCTTCCTCACGGTCCCTTGTTGCTTCAGCTAGGTTGGCTTGCCTGCCCTGGGGATGGGATGGCATGAAGGTAACTGAGAAGTGGTATGATGGGTCTGAAATTGGGTAAGATGTGATGAATGCTCGCCATACATGAGCTCAGTGTCCACCAAAGGAGCTTAAGTTAAAGGCTGGGTATGGAGATGGACTGGGAGAATAGGATGGAGTCCAGAAGCAGCTAGGTGGTGTAATGGATAGAACATGGAGCTTGGAGTCAATAAGATCTGAGTTCAAATCTGGCCTCAGACACTCACTAGCTATGTGACCTTGGGTAAGTCACTTAATCTCTATCTGCCTCAGTTTCCTCAACTGTCAAATGGGGATGATAATAGCACCTATTTCCAAGGATTATTGTGAAGTCCAAATGAGATAATTGTAAAGTGCTTAGCAATCTCTGGCACATAGTAGTTGCTTAATAAATGATGATTTCTTTCCTTCAGACAATGTTATCCTTAAAGTACAGTAGACACAGTAGTCTCAGGATCTATGATAAATAAAGGACCTTTGAAAAATTTTAGTCCATACTAAAATCCAATATAACATTAAAATGAACAAATAGAATATCTTTAAAACATATTACAATGCCTTACTTATTATTTTTATCTTTTAAAAAATTACTTAAATGAATCTGTAACTTCAATATGATTATCTCCTCCAGTGATACAAATGTCAACCTATCTATTCCTGCCTGTCCTGTGTGACCACTGGTCATGCGGAGACCCTTCCAATGTGCAAGGGGCTTTCTTGGCTTTCTTTCGATATACAGAGGATGGGTGCCAGTGGATCACTGGGATTGATTGGCTACCCTTTAATTGCCTTTGTAGTGAGCCCATCTTCTTTGATTATATATGATTTTTTAATGAGATTTTTTACTCCAGATCTTTGCAAAATATTTGTTTGTAATGTATAAAAAAATCAAACCAAAACAAAAACTAAGATCTTGACAACTGGTCCCATCATTTCCTGGCAAATCGAGGGAGGAGAAATGGAAGTAGTGTCAGATTTTATATTCTTGGGCACAAAGATCACTGCAGACAGAGACTGCAGCCATGAAATTAAAAGATAGTTGCTTCTTGGAAGGAAAGCTATGGCAACTCTGGACAGCATACTAAAAAGCAGAGACACAGCAACACAATGATCCAAGAAAAGTACGAAGGACTCATGGAGGAAAATGCTATCCACATTCAGATAAAGAACTGATGGGCTCTGAATGCAGATCGAATAATATTTTTTTCACTTTATTCTTTTCTGTGTTTTTTACCTTTTGATCTTTCTTCTTTTACAACTGGGAAAAATATGGAAATATGTTTTACACGATAGTACATGTATAACCAAATCAAATTGCCTGCCATTTTTGGAAGAGGGGAGGGGAGGGAGAAAAAATTAGAACTCAAAATTTTCTAAAAATGAATGCTAAAAATTGTCATGACATGTAATTGATAAAAATATACTATTAAAATAAAAAGCAGAGATATCCCTTTGCCAACAAAAGTCTTTATAGTCCAAGCTATGATCTTTCCAGTAGTTATATATGGCTGTGAGCGTTGGACTATAAGGAAAGCTGAGCACCACAGAATGAACACTTTCAAATTGTGGTGCTGAGATCACATAAGTCAATACTTTAAGAAATTAATCCAGGCTATTCACTGGAAGGTCAAATACTGAAGTTGAAGCTTAAATACTTTGACCACATAACTGGAAGACAGGTCTTATTGGAAAAGACCCTGATGTTGGGAAAGATTGAAGGCCAAAATAGAAGGGGACAGCAGAGGATGAGATGGAAGCAATGAACATGAACTTGGGCAGACTTTAGGAGATAGTGGAGGACAAAAGGGCCTGGCCATGACCCTGAAGGGGTCATGAAGAGTTGGACACAAATGAATGACTAGGGAAGAACAATGTAAAGTCTCACATCCATTATTGCCTCTCTGTTGATCTCTGGGTGATACTTTCAATTCTTGAGACACTAGTGTTCTAATATTCTTAGATCACCTGTAGAAAGTGATATGTTTATAAAAGTGTAGCCACCAAGGAGAATAAGAAACACATATGTCTAGTGTCTCCAACAGGGACTCTTAAGTGTTTTTGTATCATGGACCCTTTTGGCAGTCTGGTAAAGCATAGGGACCCCTATATCTTGTTGTCTAAATTCATAATTGAAGAAAATACTAAATTTTAATTAGAGGCTAGTGACATAAAGCTATGATTCACTCCCCACCATAATCTGAAATTGACCATAGGCCTTTTAAGCTCCAATTCTATAAGAATCTTGATCTGGTCCTAGAAAAGGTCAAAAGATTGAGTCTGTTGAGGTCAAAGAATGATTGGGTATGAGCAAGGGAATGAGAGAGATGGAAGGAGAGGATGGGTGTGGTTGGAAGGTGGAATTTCAAAAGTCACAATCTTAGAGGCACAGAGCCCAAAAAAGAGGACTTCCAAGAAGCAGCATTATTATTTATAGCTTATTCTTGTTGGAATTTGCCTTAGACCCTGTAGGGAAATTTCACTCAGATTGATGAATTCTTGTGTGAGGTTTTAGTGAAATGAAATGTATTAGTGGGTGAAAGCAACTCAGTTGCTGTGTGCCCACACTGAACTGTGACCGAAGGGGTAGAGAGGAGGAGGTTGTTGATGACAAGGAAGGTATTGAGATATTGTAGGCTTAGTGCATTAAAAGGGTCATTCTTCATAGCCTAATCTCCCTCTGTGTTCCTTTACCTGCTTTAGGACAAGTATATAATTAATAGGGGAAGGGCCTCTAGGCTTATGTTTGCTTTCCCAACCCTCATGCTTTCCCAGTTCTGTGACAAAATACTAGGGCCATGCTTTTGCTTCAGCCACTTGAGGGCTTAGGATTCCTGCCATTGGCTAGGGCTTTTAGACTTTTCTCCTATATAAATCTTGTTCCTGTTCTCGATGAGAATTGCTATCAGTGATATAATTAAGATGGCATTAGAGAGAGGTTGGGTAGCTAGGTGGCATAGGGCATAGAGTGCCAGGCCTGGAGTCAGAAAGACTCAACTCCTGAGTTTAAATCCTGTTTCTGACACTTACTAGCTGTGTGATTGTGGGAAAGTTGTTTTACCCTGTTTGTCTCAGTTTCCTCATCTGTTAAATGAACTAGAGAAGGAAATAACAAACCACTCCTGTATCTTTGCCAAGAAAACCCCAAGTGGGGTCATGAGGAATTGGATATGACTGAAAATGATTCAACAATAAAGAGAGAGCCCCCTGGTCATTTAGGCTGAGTCTCACGCATTGATGATATTGAAATCCATTAGCCCTGATAATGGCACCGAGATAAAATGTAGAGAGGGAAGAGAAGAGGGTCCAGGACAGAGTTCTGGGGTACATTTGCAATTAGGGGGCAGGTATCAGGTGATGATTCAGCAGAGGATGCTGAGGAGGTGAGGCCAGAGCAGGAAGAGAACCAAGAAACAGCAGTATTGCAAAAACCCAGAGGGAAAAGGTTACCTGGAGGATGTTTCAGAGGTCAAGGAGGATGAAGACTAAAAATGTCCATCAGATTTGGTGATTAGATCATTGGTGACTTTGGAGAGGGCAATTTCAGCGCAGTGATCAGGCTACAAACCAGATTGCAAAGGATGGAGGAGTGAGAAGACTGGGCATAGAGGCCCGAGAGCAGATAGGTTTTTTTTCCCCTTGGAATTTGGCTGTGAGAGGGAGGAGAGAGAATGGATAATAGTTTGAGGGTAAAGCGAGGGCTTTTATTTTTAGGGATAGAGGAGACTTGGGTATATTTGGAAGCAGTTAGGAAGGCACAAATCCACCTTTCTCTCTAATCTGGGATTCCTCCTTTCTCACAAAAGGGAGAAGTAAGGAAGCATTTTGAAATTTGGGTGGGGGGGCAGATAATGAGAGCAATCTGCTTGAGGGTCTGCAGTGGGATCAAGGAACACAGAGAAGATGAGGCTTTCACCTTTATTGTAATGGAGGTACAAATGGGGACCAGAAAGGAGGGAGGATTGTCTAGGGTCTGGCTGTGGATTAGGTAATAAATTTGTAAAGCATGAACTTCAAGGGAGGACTGATTCTGAGTATATCAGTTCATCTAGGGGTAATTAGACTCTAAAAAAACAAACCAAATATCTATCCACTAATCAATTGAATTAATTCAGCAAACATTTCTTGAGTACCTACTACATGCAAGGTACTATGTCAGGATAGAGGGATTCAAAGTGTCAGTACAGACACTTCTCTCAAGTAGTTTAAAAATGTGGTGCTGCCCTGGGCCAGTCCCCTCTGAGGTATGCCCAGATGGGATTCCAGCTAGGGAGCTTGAGGTGGGCCTCCTTCTGGGTCATCATGATGAAGGGGCCCTTCCCCTGTCCAACCTCCTCCCCACTTCAGAGCATGTGCAGATACACTGTGACTACTTCCTCTTGGCTATTAGGACTCAGGGGTTCATACTGCATGGTGGTGAAAAGTTTTAATAGTCTTCTGAGATAGGACTCCTTGGATATACCAAAGTGGTGATGCCTACCTGCCTCTGGGGTCTGGCATGAGTCTGCCTTACACTTGGGCGTTCTTTCTTCTTTCCTTTCCATTTGGTATAGTCCTTGTGAGATCTTCTCTTCCTCCCCTGGTTACCAACATGCATAGTCAAGGAAAACAGATCTTTGTATTGGCCATGTCCAAAAGGAACACACACACACACATGTATGTGTGTTTCACTCTTCATTCCAAGTATTTCTTTATCAGGAGGTTTGTAGCATGTTTCATCAATGTTGTTCAGTTGTGTCCAACTTTTTGTGACCTTTTTTGGAGTTTTCTTGGTAAAGACACCAGTGTGGTTTACCATTTCCTTCTCCAGCTCATTTTACAGATGAGGAAACTGAGGCAAGCAGGGTTAAATGACTTGCCCAGGGTCACACAGCTAGTAAGTGTCAGATGACAGATGTGAACTCAGGAAGATGAGTCTTCCTGATTCTAGACCTGGCACTCTATCCTCTGTACCACCTAGCTGCCTCCAGAACTGTGGTTGATCATGCTGATAATAATCCCTAAGTATTTCAAAATTGTTTGTCTTTATAATATTGCCATACACATTGCTCTCCTGATTCTGTTCACTTCACTCTGAGTCAGTTCATAAAGTCTTTGAGGTTTCTCTGAAACCATCAACGTCATCATTTATTACAGCACAATAGTATCCCATCACATCTATACACCACCATTTGTGTTAATAGGCAGCTCTTTCAATTCCAGTTCCTTGCCACCTCAAAAAGAACTATAACACACAGTTGAGGAAGGGGCTTTTCCTCATAGCTTTGGTGCCTCATTGCCAACCCAAGAATTCAAGGAGGAGAAGGGAACTAGCCAATCAACCATCAAGCATTTATTTATTAAGATCTCACTGTGCACTGGACACTCTGCTAAATGTTGGGATTACAAAGAAAACACAAAAACCATCTTTGCACTCAAGAAACTTACATCCAAAAAATTTCACCTCACATTCAAAGATCATTGACCTCGCTTGGCTTTCCTCAAACCCTGCACTCAGCTTCCACCCACTTCCCTGAGGAACCCTTTCATCTCAACCCCCTTTTCTGAGCTTGTCCATCTCTGTCCTGCTTTGAGCAGGGGAGAAACCAAGGGCTGCTATTCTAAGCATGACCACAAAGTGGCAGCAGAGTACAGCCAAATTCTATAGTTTAATCAATGACCACCAAATGAGTATTTACTAAGTATCTCCCTCACCCTGGGAGATACAAAGACACTTTTCCTTGCCCTCTGGGATCTTGTAATCTAGTTGGGGAGAGAAGATACATGTCTATATGAACAAATCACTCACAATACAATTTGTGTTTAAAATACAAATCCAAGATTCCACAATGTGGCACCTCTACCCTGTCTCATATTTTAACCCCTTCACATACTTTACATTCAAGCAAATACCTGCATCTCTTGCTTCTGTGGGTCCTTTAAGGTCACACCCCAAACGTGCGTAGTGCTTATTCACCTCCGTTTGCAATCCCCTTCCTTCAAGGTCTCAATTCAAGTGACCCTTCCTCTATGAAGTCTTCTCTGATTCCCCACCTGAGAGTGATCTCTCCCTCCTTAAGTTTCCCCACAGCACTTTGGATCTCTCCTTCAGTCCCATCAAAAATCATTTAAGAACCTACTGTGGGCAGGCACTGGGCACTCTATCATCCCAGCCTACCTACAAATCCTATTTCTCCTATTTTATTATAAGCTACTTGCTTGTGGGCATTGTGCCATTTTTCATCTTTGTATTCTCAGAACCTAACACACTGTTTGTTGTTCAGTCATGTGCAACTCTTTGTGACCCCATTGGCAGTTTTCTTGGCAAAGATACTAGAGTGGTCTTCCATTTCCTTCTCCAGTTCATTTTACAGGTGAGAAAACGGAGGCAAACCGGGTTATGTGACTTGCCCAGGGTCTCACAGATAGTATGTGTCTGAGTCCAGATAAGAATTGAGGAAGATCAGTCTTCCTGACTTCAGACCCAGCACTTTGTGCATTCTAGCGCCACCTAGCACCTTACCTATCACATAGCAGATGTTTAATTAAAAATTTTTAAAAATTAAATAGTAAAAGAATACTGGATTTGGAGTGAGAGGACCCTGCGATCAAATCTTGGCTCTGTTACTAACCGTGTGATCTCTGTTACAAACTGTGTAAATTGTTTCACCTTTACAGCACTTAGTTCCCTGGTCTGTAAGATGAAGAGGTTGGACTAGTTATTAACTAGGATATTTGGACATTTATATATGGACATTTATTTTAGTACCTACTATGTGCCAAGTACTATGCTAAGTGCTAGAGATATAAATAAGAAAAAGAAAGACAGTCTCTGCCCTCAAGGAGATTATAATCTAATTAGGGAAGCCAATATACAAAAGGAAGCTGAAAGGGGCAGATGAGAGGTACAGCCAACAGACAGCATCTGGTTTGCCATAATATTCACAGACCAATTAAAACAGCTGATGGAAAATGAAGAGACTAGGTATTCTCTAGAGTCCCTTCCATTCCTAATTCCATGATTCCCATGCATAGGTGCATGCAGAACATGGGCCCAGTCTGACAGCGTCCTCTGGACCCAGGGGTAATTCCCCTTGGTGTGCTGGCATGGGCATGCCCAACGCCTGTCTATGGTCCCATGTAACATATACTAAACAATGGAAAGCTCAAAGGAGAGGAATTGCCCAGAGATTGCAGTGGCCTAGAAGCCCACATGGAGGATACAGATTTAGACTTGAAAGAGAACTTATCTGTCTTGGAGTCTGGCTCTCTTATTTTATAGATAAGATAGGGAAGGTGAGTGATTTGCTCAGGGACGGGTAAGTGGTTAAGTGACAAAGCTGGGATTCAAATCAAGGTCTTGCCACTTTCTTTTCACTACATGATCCTGGAGTAGAATTTCAGCTAAACCATGAAGTATGTGACTGGTTAATAACAATTATGGTAACAACAATAATAACTAGCATTTATAGAGTGCAATGGGGTTTTCAAAATGTCTTACAAATCTTATTTTATCATTATAATATACCTGGGAAGTAAATGCTATTATTATTCCCACTTTTCAAGTGAGGAAACAAAGGTAGAGAGAGGTAAAGTGACTTGCCCAAGGTCATACAGTAAGTGAGGTGGAATTTGAGCTCAGGTCTTTCTAATTCCTTGTCCAGCCAACCCTCTATCTTCTATATCACCTAGTTTCCTATAATAGGTACAGAGGAGAGGAAAAATCTGGGTGTGGATAATGGAAACCACTAAGCTTTAGACCTGGAAAATTTCTGCCCATATCAGAATACCTACACAGTTCTTAATTCTTTCTTGTTTCGTCCTTCTCTTTCCTTTTGGAAAAGTGCAGTTCCCAGTGATGTCCACGAGGTGTCAGAATGACTTCATTCAGCCAGAATGGAGTCTGGGATTGAGGGTGAGGAGAGGATGAATTAGAGGAAGAGAGGAGAGTCTCAGAGACTCCAGGCAATCCACTTGACCCTAGGGACATTGGATAGCTGTGCAGAGGAATCTGGAGAATTGCTTTTAGGGGCAGAGAAAAGGGGGGAAGCTGTGGGTCTTTCCCTTGAGCCCCTGAGTGATCATAAACTGGTCTGTGAGAAAAACAGTTCTATTCAATGGGCTAGACATCTGATATGTCTCCAGTGCTAGCTCCCCCAACTTCCTCCTTTTGTGACGTGGGTTGACACTTCTCTCTGGGTGTCAGTTTCTTCCCCTGTAAAAGGAAGGGGGTGGTTTGGATTAAATGACCTCCAACAAAGATTTAGAGCCAGAAGGGACCTAAAAATCTCACCTCAAGTCCAACCTTCTCATTTTACAGTTGGGGAAAATGAGGCAGAGAGTTATTAAGTGACTTGCCCAGGGTCACATAGCTACCAAATATTTCAAAACAGTATTTCAACGTAGGTCTTTCTGACTCCAATTCCAGTACTCTAGTTATATTCATTAAGTACCTAGTATATATATAAGGGCAGGTAGGTAGTGCTGTGGATAGAACACATGAAGACCGATCTTTAAGAGTTTGAATCTGGCCTCAGACACTTACTAGCTGTGTGACTCTGGGCAAATCACTTCACCCTGTTTGCCTCAGTTTCCTCATATGTAAAATGAACCAGAGAAGGAAAAGGCAAACCACTCCAGTATCTTTACCAAGAAAACCCCAAGTGGGGTTGTGAAGGGTTAGGATTTGACTGAAGATAATGGAACAACAGCAAAGTATATATAAGGTAATACATTACATTGGGAAATGAGGATGGAAAGCAGAGACTCTTTTCCCTCCTGGGCCTCAGTTTCTTCATCTGTATAATGAAGGAATTGGGCTAGATGGCTTCCAAAGGTCCCCTGATCCTATCATGAGGTAGGACAGATATAGGGCCCTGGGGAAATTGCTGGGGATACTATGATAAATACAAAGGAGAGCTCTAGGCAAAATGCTATGAGACTTCTGAGGAGGGAATTAGGACCTTTCCTCTGAAGGAGAGATAGGGAAGGCTTCCTGTAGGAAGTGCCACCTCAGGTAGGCTTTTAAGGCTTGTTTAGGTAGGCCTCTAGTGCCCAACCTTGTCTAAAGGCTCAACAACTGAATGAATAAATAAATCTAAAACAAGCCTGAGCAATGCTCTAGGGCTGAGACTCTTTGATTTATTGTGATAAGGGAGAAAGTGGTCAAAGGCAGAGGAAGGTTCTTTTTAACTCTTGGAGAACCATATTTTTTCAGTTGAGGGTATTTGAGTGTGTTGGGTAGAGTAATGAAGGGTCTAAGGGGGTGAATCTGTTCATGGGGGCTTTCAGAATCTGCTCCCTAGAATGACTTGATAAGTATTTGTTTCTTTTATTGGACCTGTAATTTCATTGATGGAAAGAATTTGCAGTGAGGAATGTCTTCTACCAATGTGGATGACTACCTTGTTTGTAATCTATTGTATTAGAAAATAACTCAGTGACCCTGAGAGGGAAAGTGCCTTGTCCAGGGGAGTACAGTCAGAAGCAGGACATGAACCCTGGGTTTCTTGATACTGAGGTCAGTTCTCTGTCTTTTTGTGGGTGGTGACTCAGGAAAATCATGGGGAGTTGAAGCATGGTAGTAACCCAGCCAAAGGAAAAATCAGCCTAAGTGCCATCTTTGGCCCTGATGTCAACACAAGCCCATTTGGTAAGATGGCCCATCACAGTCCTGTGGCCAAGCATAATATGATAGTGCATTAGTACAGGAACTTACGCTTCTCAAAGCTCATTCACATACATTATTACTTCATGCTGTGGGTCCCATTTACTCTGGGAACGCACAAGCGGACCAGGCCCTCCACGCAGTTAGCCTTTCCCCACCCTCTCTCCCCCCGAAAGATTCCCCTGCACAGTTGGCACATGCTAAGTTCCATATCTCAGCTCGGTCTCTTAGGGCTCTTTATGGTGTGCCGAAGAGCGAGGCCAGACTTATTGTCCGGTCATGTATTGTGTGTGCCCCCTTCCGCCCTCGCATTAAGGAGGACGCATTTAACCCCCGAGGTACTGCCCCCAATGAGCTTTGGCAAATGGATGTTACACATCTTGGCTCTAAGTTTATCCATGTTTGTGTTGATACCTTCTCATCTTTTGTCTTTGCTTCCCTACAGCCTCGTGAGTCAACCAGAGCTGTTATTGCCCATCTCTATGAAATGATTTCTATCCTTGGAGTGCCATTAGCCTTAAAGACTGATAATGGCCCGGCATATACTTCCAAGGCCTTTGCCTTGTTCTGTACTGAATTTTCTATTCAACATGCTACAGGCCTCCCCTACAACCCTACCGGGCAAGCCCTTGTTGAACGGGCAAACCGTACACTTAAGACCGCCCTGTTTAAACAAAAAGGGGGAATATGCAGGTCGGTCACTCGTCAAGAGTTGGCCCAGGTTGTCTTTACCTTAAATTTCCTGCAAGTTAGAGATGACGGCACCACTGCCGCCATGAGGTTCTGGAGCACCTCCGGTGAGAACACCACCTCTTCTCCATTGACCCTCCCCGCACCTAACCGGGCACTGCCCGGTTCCAGGGTAATGTGGCAGGATAAGGAGGGCCAATGGCACGGCCCTGTAAAAGTGGTTGGAAGAAGGCCCGGCCACCTTTCCTTTTTTCCAAATAATGACCCAACAGCGGTACAGCAATGGGTGCCCCTTCACAAAGTTAGGGATCTTGATTAAGGCACCACCCCCGACAGGTTGGGGGGTGAGGAGAATTCTTGTTCTTCTTGTCTTTCAGATTGTCGACTCACCCTCCTCATCTTGGGTCTCCTTGCTGAGAATGCCGTGACGGAATTACGCTGGGGACTGCTTTCCACCTTCCCGAGACCCATGCCTGTGACTTCTTCGGCACAAGTTTTTCCTCGTTTATTTACAGTTAACAACACCCTTAAGCTCCCTGTTCTGCACCTCAACAACGACACTAGGCCGGTGGAAAGTAACAGGACAATATCACTTAATGGGACGTTATGTTTTCAAATCACACCCACAGTCGATCCGGAACTGTCACCATGTGTCGGGCTGTTTCCTCAAGAGGCTGTGTGGTCTGACCGCCTCAACTTTACAAGCAAACAGATAAGACAATTAAGACTGGCTATTGCATCGGTGAATTCCACCTCTGTCGATCCTGCCGTTCTCTCCGGACTGTCTAAGTGGCTGCATGATGTTACAACCTGGTTCTCACAGTGGGGAGGCTTAACCTCCTCCACCGTGGTGTTTGTTTTTGTAATTATTTTGCTTTTGTATTGTGTTTGCAAGCTACGGCACCGTCAGGATGGCTACATGCTTCTGACCCAACAGGCCCTTTTTACCCTCCAAGAGGGGGGAGATCCTCAGGTATGGTTCCAGGCCATGGAGGACGTGTGACACCTGGGGTAAGACGGGGGTGACTCCATGACGGGCAACTCCTCCCTCCTCGGCCGCCTAAGACAGGACCCAGGGTGTCGGTGTCCTAGGACGGGTAAGGTTCGAGTGAATCGGAGGTGACCTAAGCCAGAGGCCCCCGCACTGCACGTCAGAGTCCTTGGGACAGGACCCCTGAGTGGTAATGGGATTTTTCCGTGGTCCTTCGGGCAAGAAGCATGGTCACCTGTGTCGCCTGTAGCGAGAAGTTTAGCAGTTTGCATTGCCGATTCTTTTGGCATATAGGATTTTCGTTTGCTTTAAAGAAAAAGGGGGAGTTGATGAGGGAGGGGGAGGGGTTTATGGGCGGTGCCATGGTTGCTTTGAATGAATATGTATAAGTTTGATGGGGTGATCTCCATATAAGGCCATGGGGGTGATCACCATATAAGGCCATAAATGTAAAACTGCGATGTGATTGGCTCGGATTCGCTATATATTTTCTTGTGTGAGAGGGCGCTCTCTCTCTCTCTCTCTCTCTCTCCGCCATGTAACTGTTGAAGAATAAACCACCCCGCTTCACTCCTCCGCCTTCTGTCTGGTGTTTTTCCCCGTGAGGGGCCGGTGACGACCGAAGACCCGGGATGGGTAAGTGAGAGGGCCGTGGGGCTAGTCGTCTAGATCTGTTGTGAGGGCAAACGCCCGCAACAACTTCATTAGAATCTCACAGCAAGGCTGTTGGGGTAAGCATGGGAGGTATTATTTATCCACATTTTATAGATGAGGGTACTGAGGATGAGAGGTTATTTTAATTTGCCCAGAATCACACAGTGAAGGAGAGATAGAGCCAGTATAAAAACTCAGAGCATTTGTAATGGCAAGCACAGAAGTAGTTCACACTTTGTTTCAGCTATTGAATTAACACCTTGTTTCAGTTCAAGTTTCTTTTGAGCCTTGTATCAAGTCTGTTAAGGAACAGAATATGTGAACCCCAGAACTTGTGAACCCTAGAACTTGTGAACTCCTGGGGATGAGCTAATGACTATATGAGGAGAGCCCCAAGGCTAGAGACAGAAAAAACTGAGAAGAGGGCTCTTGTGGTGGCAGAATCAAGTAGAAAACTTGTGGTATCCTGGCAGTCTATCTGCTCTGTGTTGATGTTAGTTTGCGATACTTTGTACAGAAGCCCTGGGACCTTACTGGAAGCCCTGGAAGAGGATTTTCTGGTTGTATGTTTACTGAAGTTCTGGAGGAGGGTTTTGGAGGTCCTGGGACTTTACTGATGATTTGTGCTGGACCTCTTGGACCTTGTTTGTGGGTCTGTGTTGATTTCTATGTTGATGATTTGTGTTGAGTTCTCAGATCTTGTTGGTGGGTCTGAGATGATCTCACAGGCAGATAGTGAACTGATGATGGTGCCGGCAAGGTGCATGAATATTATTGTGGCTCTGTCAAGCTTTGTCTTCCCAGAAACAGGAACTGTGAAGGACTTGAAGTGGACTGGACACTGTGAACTTCAATATGGAACAGGAACTGGACAAAGAACTGGGAAAGGAACTGGGAGCTGCTTGCCTTTGAACTCAGGTGATAGTTGGAGCTGGGACCATGGAAGAAGAACCATAGAAGCTGAGAGCCAGCCTCGAGTCAAGCTGAAAGAAGATTTTACTTTGATACTGTGTACTGACTGAGAAGATTATGATTTGCTATGACCTAGGGGTGGAGAACTTTGACTTTTGTACTTTGTGATTGAATTGAGGATTTTGTGATTGACTAAATGAGTGTACTTTGTTGAAAACTGTTGTGACCACTTTGGTGAAAATTATATGGCCATTTCAGTGATAAGTCATTGTGAATGCTGTGTTTTGATTTTTTTTTTGTGATAAGTTGTAACATTGTGAATGCTGTATCTTGATTTTTTGTGAATGTTTTGTTCTGATTTGTTATTGAATAAGTAGAGAGTTCACTATACTATGTAATCAGAATCTTAAAAGCTGTTCATAGCAGCAGTCCTCTGGAAAGCTGCTTGTGCAAGGCTTTACAGCATGGGAGGTATTATTTATCCCCATTTTATTGATGAGATTACTGAGACCAAGAAGTTATTTTAATTTGCCCAGAATCACATAGTGAATTGTAGAGCCAGGATGAAAACTCAGGACATGGAAAGTATTATTTATCGCCATTTTATAGATGAGGATACTGATTTTGAGAGGTTATTTTAATTTGCCCAGAATCACATAGTGAATTATAGATAGAGCCAGGATAAAAACTCAGAGAGTGGGGTCTAGATCTGGAGATGACCTTGAAATCAATGAGTCCAACCCTTTCCTTTTGCAGAAGCTGTACCCCAGAGACTTGCTTGAGATCCCACAGCTACTAAGGGCTGAGCTGCTATTTGAACTCCTGACTCCCGGCTCAGTGTTCTTTCCCAGAATAGGAGAGCTCCCTAACTGACTTTCTTGGCACAGGAAGGAAGGCTGGCCTGAAGGAGAGGGGTAGACAGAATAAACTCCGGAGGTCATCATTTCTGCTCTCCCCTCTCCACTACAAATAGCTCAGCCCTAACCTTGTGTCCCTCCCCTGGTCCCAACCTCCTGACCGAGATCCCCAGAGCTCTTGCTACTTGCTTTGGGCACCACATGGAAACTCGATTCCCCAAGTTGCCTTGGCCTTGGCTAGACGGATGGCCTCCATCCATCTAGCTGCTAGTTGAGAGGAAGGACATAATAGGGAATGCCTGCTTCAGTTGCTGTACAGGCATCTTTGGGTTGGCTCCCCTTGGCCACTAGGGGCCAGTCTTTTACCATGTTTGAGGATAACTCCTACTTGGACTCCAGGGAGCTCGCCTGGAGCTCGCAGAGTTTGACCCCAGGAACAAAGCTTTCTGTGTGTACGTGCAGGAAGACATTCATGGCTTGTGCCCACGTGTGCGTGTATATATATGCATGTGTGCACACATATGTCCCAAGGCCTCTGCCCGGACCACTGTGTCCTTGAATCTGGCCCAGTTCACTAGGGTAATTTTCTTTGCAATGGCTCTACCCATTGGAAACAACCAAACGATTTCAGGCCTTTGAAGAGTGAGAGAGGGTTGTTGGCTTGTGATGGGGAGGGGATGGACCTGGAAAAGCTGCTGCCTCTTAAATGGGGGCAGAGAGAATCACAAAGGACTGGGGGGAGGGAAGCTTGATGTAGGAATGGAGTAGTAAGTGTGTATGTGAGGGTGGTGCTAGTGGTGATTGGTGGGGGTATTGAGCAGAGGTGTGACTAGAGTTTCCTATGAGGCCTTGTTTCAGAATCATCTGTGAAATGATGGGGATCTCAAAAGTCCCTTTCAGTTATAAATCTCTAACTCTAGGGATAAAACCAAATCAAAACAGAGCACCAGATCTCTACTTCCTAGCTGTCTGAGGATTAACTTGTGGTCCATTATGGATCCCAGATCTTTTTTGTCTGGCCTTGATTATAATCAGTTGTTTCTCATCCCATATTTGCCCTTTCCTTCCTTCCTTTCTCCCTCCCTCCATCCCTTCCTTCCTTCCTTCCTTCCTTCCTTCCTTCCTTCCTTCCTTCCTTCCTTCCTTCCTTCCTTCCTTCCTTCCTTCCTTTCTTTCATCCCTGGAGAATCTGAGAAAACACTACTTTATTTGCAGATGATAGATTTAAAGCTCTTAGAAACCATCAAGTCTAACTCCACATTTTAAATATGATAAGTTGAGAGCAAGAGAAATTAGGTGATTTTACCAGAGTTGCACAGGACTAAGTATCTAAAGCAGATAGTTAGAGGCAATCAGGTGGTGCAGTGGATAGAGCCCAGGGCCTGGAGTCAGGAAGATGTGAGTTCAAATTGGGCTTCAGACACTTACTAGCTGCATAACCCTGCAAGTTACTTAACCTCTATCTCATTTTCCCTAATTATAAAATAAAGATTATAATAGCACCTACCTCCCAGGGTTGTTGTAAGGATCAAATGAGGTAATATTTATAAAGCACTTAGAACAATGCCTGACACATGGTAGGAGTTAATAAATGCTTGCTCTCCCCCTCCTGCCACTAAAGTGAGATTTGAACCCAGGTTTTCTTAACTTAGAATCTAGCCTTTCATGCTACAAGCGATGATTGAGTAAGAGAAGCACCCAAGTGGGAGCTCTTTTTCTTTAGTAAATTATGAAGAAGATAAAATGTGCCTTTGGAAGCCCCTCTCCATCCCTTCTCCTTGGTTGTTCCCAGATCCCATTTATTCATTCAACATTTCTTGATCACCTTTCATTTATTCATGTAACATATTTATTAAGTACTTACTGCATACAGAGCCATGTCCTTGTCTTAAAGGGACACACTACAGTTAGATCAGATATGGTCCCTGTCTTTATGAGCTTATAGTCAATTCAGTACAAGGCCCTCCTCCTATCCCAGGTTCCATGGGGCCTTGCTTTTGGCTAGGTTACACTGTGGGGTTGATTAGACTGGGCCAAAGATTTGAAGATGAAAGGGATTTCAGAGGGCAATCAGTCAATAAGCATTTATCAGGAACCTACCATATGCCTATTATGCCAACCACTGGGGATAGAAAAAGGGGCAAAGGACAGTTCTCCAGTGCAAGAGGTTTTCACTTTTTGTATGTCATGGCTCCCTTTGGTGGTCAGGTGAAGCCTGTAGGCCCTTTCTCAGAACCATGTTTTTGAGTGCATTAAAAAATGCATAGAGGGGAGGCTAGTTAGCACAGTGAATACAACACTGGCCCTGGAGTCTAAAGGACCTGAGTTCAAATCCGACTTTCAGACACTTAACATTTCCTAGCCATGTGACCTGGGGCAAATCACTTAACCCCAATTGCCCTGCCTTCCCCCCTCCAAAAAGCAAAAGAAAAATGCATAGGATTACAAAGGAGATCAGTTATACAGTTAAAAATACAGTTATCAAAATATTCTTAGAAAAAAAGTTCATAGACCCCAGGTTAAGGACTCTGCTCTGGTCCAAAGCAAGTGTTTTATAAATAAGGAAACTAAGACTTAGAAAGGTAGAGGGAATTGTCTGAAGATACTAGAGTCCCTGAGGTCCCTGGCAAAGCCAGGATTCTTATTCAGATCTCGTGAAAAACTCCATGTAACTGTCTCCACGAAATGAGTGTCTGCTGGTCTGAGTCTTTTCTAGGAATATAAGGCCTTAACCTAGTTAAGCTGCTCAGTTAAAATGCAGGGCTCCATAAACATAGTTGGTAATGTGGAAAATCTTCAGCCAGGCCTAAGGGAGGACTTAAGGGAAGGGGATTTATTTTGGACATGAGACCCGAGTTCTAATTCTGATATTGCTGCAAACTCATTGGACCTCCATTTCCTCATCTGTAAAATGAAGTGGATGGGTTGGAACAGATGTCCAAGGGCCCTCTCAACTCGAATATTCTGAGGATTCTCAAAGAATGGGGGAGAACTGGAAGAAACTGGGGGATTTGTGATTGGGGGCACCTTAGCCCTGGGAGTGGACAGCTGGAGACTAGAGAACATCAATTATTTGGAAGTTAGCTTCAGAGACTAGAGAAGTACTTCTGATTGAATAGACAGAACTTAGGAGCCCTGGGTTCTAGTCCCCGATCTTCTACTTCCAGTTGTATGGTTTTGGGTAAATCACTTCATAATTTACTAAGATATTGTCTAGCATGAACTTACACTCTACTTTGAGCAACATCAGCCTTGAAGGTGGGAGTGTGCATCTGGGGAGTGGGGAAGCAAGCATAGGCTTTCTCTCTCCCATTAGACGATGCCTTCCTTGCTTTGAGGGCAATGACTGTGACTGATCACTCTTTGTATCCACCAAAGTGCCTGGCAGGGGTGCTTGGCACACATAAGACTCCTAAGAAACACTTTTTGGATGGATGAATGTGGCAAATCAGTCTCTGATGCCAAATGTCATTCGGCTGCTTTTATTAAAAATTTTAGTGGGTTGAACCCCATCCCAGGGGCTCACAAGACTATAGAAACTCAAGTCTTAAAGTCCCTCAAAAACCATCTCATCCAGTACTCTCATTTTAGGTAGGAACTAGGCTTGCAGTTTCACTTGTACAAGGAAACTCCCTTTAACAAACAGGTTGGTACTTAAGCTGCAAGTGAACAGTCTTATAGAGTTGCCTAGAGCTGAGGTGTCAAACTCAAATAGAAACAGGGTCACTAAACTGTACATAAGGGTCCCCGTGTTGACCTAGAAAACTACAAATTAACATTATCTATGTTCTATCATTTTCTATTGTTCTATTTTAATTTATTTTGTTAAATATTTCTGGGGAGTATTGGGCCTCAAGCTGCAAGTTTGACACCTCTGGCCTAGAGTAGAGAGAGGTTAAACAACTTGCCCAGAGTCACATAGCCAGAATATGTGGATGTAAGGACTTGAACCCAGGCATTTTTGGCTCTGAGGCCAGCTTTTTATCTACTATGCTGAGTTGCCTTTCTACATCCATTTTGCAGAAGAAGAGACTGAGGACCACAGAAGTTAAGTGACAAGCTACCTCTCTACACTTATTTTACAAAGGAGGAAACTGAGGACCTCAGAAGTTAAGTGACTTGCCCAAGCTTGCACAGGTATTGCATATCAGAGGCAGAATTTGAACTCTAGTCCTCTAACTTCAGAGATAGCCACTCCCCCTCCTCCCCCCATCCCTACTGTACCACAGTGGGACCTGGTATTTAGACCTTGAGGGGTGGGGTAGGAGGAATAGGGAGGTAAGGGATGCTTTGGTGGCACAGTAGATAAAGCATAGTGCCTAGAATCAGGAAGATGTGAGTTTAAATATGGCCTCAGATACATCCTAGTTTTGTGACCTTGGGTAAGTCACTTAACGTCCTGTCTGTCTTAGTTTTTTCAACTGTAAAATGGGGATAATAAAATTATAAAAGTATTTGAAAAGCCTTAGAACCGTTCCTGACACATAGTAGGGGATTAATAAATGCTTTTGTCCTTCCTTTCTTGTAACTCTTCCTACACTGAGTAGACACCAGTCTGTCTGGGGTGGGAGTTCTTGAGGGGCCTTTTGGGACTGTCTCTGTATCTGAACGAAGGCCATGGCAATTGGGCTACACTTCTGGCTTTTCTGAACGGTTCAGATAGGACATTTTCTTTTTTTCTCTCTCTCTTATTTTACTCCCCTTTCCCTTAGCTCCCCTCACCCCGCCCCAACCATACCCACTTGTGAAAGCAGAAAAATCCTTAAGTGGTGAAGTCATATTTTCCATGCCCCCCAAAGCTCTCGAAGAGCCGAGGAGTGTTATTGTAACAGGAGGAGGCTGGGGACAAAGGAAGCTTATAATTTTGTAAACAGAGGCCTCTCCACACTGGCTTTCCTGGGCAAAGAGTCAGGGATTGGGGGGGGGTAGTTGGAGGGAGGGAGAGACAGAAGTTGAAAAAGTCTGAGAAAAAAATAGTTCATATCTGCTCTTAAAGGGAGGTCCTTGGCAGAATGAGCCCCCAGAAGCATGGTCCCAAGGGTTCAAGGGAGGCTCTGTGAAAATGACCAGAAACACAATGACTTTTTGGTTAGGCTGTCTTGTGCCCATATTGAACCTCTCTTGTTATATGTATAATATACTTTTATATAGTCTGCATTACATATATATATATATATGTATATACATATGTATGTGTATATTTATATATTAGACTTGTTATTTTATTAGTATAAGGAACTCCCAATGAGGAGACTCCTTTTATTAATGCAGAGCAACATTTATTTTGCAACTTAGGTTGGTGGAAAGTTGCCTGTGGTACTGAGAGGTTAAATGGCTTGTTGAGTATCACATAGACTCTGTATCAGAGTCAGAAATTAAACCGAGGTCTTCCTGACATATGTGACCTGACTCAGGTCTCAATACACTACCCTAGGCTACCTTTAATATTCCAAGTTAAGCATTCGTCACTTCTTTCCTTCTTTGCTCTCCTTCTTCCCCTATTCCCTTATTAAAAAAATGACCAGATCTCTTACAGTTTTCTCATCTTGGAAAAACTGAGAATTCTGGATGCACATTTTGAAATAGCAGCAAACAGAAAGTTAAGTAGAGAATAACTAGGTTGACTTATACTCCCTTTGAATGTGTAGACATCAAGGTCACATGAGGGCTTCTGGGAGACAGTGATCTATGAACTAGGCCTGTTGATGGCCCTCCCTTGAAATCAAATTATTCTCTGCCCCACAGCTATGCCAAAGGTGTTCTGTGGTCTGGGCTTCCAAGAGCCACTGAGGCTAGCATCTCTCTGGGTTTTCTTGGAAAGCCTTGGGGCACAGTGGGGTATTAGCTTACACTTGTAAAAATAACTCTGAGGCTGGGCTTGGCTCCCTTGACATGCACGGACACAAGCAGGTGCTTTGGCAAAGGTCACTCACACATCTTCAGGAGTGCTGGGAGGTGGGGGAGTTGGCTGGAGGAAGGAAGAGGAGTGCTTCTTTTTGGCTGTTCCTGTCACCCCAAAAGTCATTTCTTCCAGAAGAAGACAGAGTTTTAAAACTTTTTATTGATATTTTTGTTTTTATGTCATTTTAATTTCTTTTCCCCTGCAAAGTATATAAAGAAAAAGAAGAAAAAAGCAGTTTAGCAAAACCAATCAAGGCACCAAGAAAATCTGACAGTATTATGCAATGTTCCACACTATAGTTCTCTATCTCTGTGTAAGAAGAAAAAGAAGTATGTCTTTTAATTTTTCTCTGGGGCCAACCTTGGTCATGAGGATATCAATAATACTCAGGTTTTTTTTTTGTAGTTATGGATCTTTCCAATTCTTTTGTTGTAGTCATAGTATGTGTAGTATTTTCCTGGTTCCTCTTACTTTACTCTGTATCAATCAATAAACTTTTATTAAGCACCTACTATGTGCATGGCATTGTGCTAAGTATTGAGCAAATGAAAAGAGTTTTACCTCCCTGCCCTCAAGGAGCTTACAGTCTAGTGGGGGAGACACCATGCAAACAAATATATGCAAAAGATACACATACATACATATATATGTATATATGATATACATAAAGGATAAATATAAAATATACAAGGATATATGTGTGTATATATAATACATACATATATATATATATATAATATGATAAATAGGAAATAGTTAACAGAGGAAAGGCACAGGAATTAAGAGGGGTTGAAGATATCTTCCTGAAGAAGGTGGGATTTAGTTGGGATTTAAAGGAAGACAGGCAGTTCAGTAGTCGTAGAAGAGGAGGGAGGAAGTTCCAGGCATTGGGGACGGCCAGAAAAACTTCCCAGAGCCAAGAGATGGAATGTCTTGCTTGTGGGAGGCCAATGCCATTGGACTGAACAGCATCTGTCTGAGAGTAAGGTGTAAGACTAGAAGTATAGGAGCGGGGCTAGGGTATGAAGAGCTTGGAATGCCAAACAGAGTATTCTGTATTTGCTCCTGGAGGCAATAAGAATAATGGCGTTTCTCTCCTTCTCTGAATTCTTCATATGCCTTCTTTCTCATGGCTCAGGAATATCTCATTCTATTCCATGCATGGGCCATGGTTTGTTTAGCCAGGCGCCAACTGATGAGCATCAACTTGGGCTCCAGTTCTTTGCTACCACAAAAGTACTAATATTGCTAATATGCTAATACCATAAAAGTGCTAACAAAAATATTTCATTAACTAAGGAGATTTTTTTCCCCCTTTTCTGATCTCCTTTGGGGTATAAAAATATATAATCTTTGTAAACATCAATGATGTGACATACCGTGTTTCCCTGATAATAAGACCTATCCTGAAAATAAGCTCTTCCCTTACTGTGTAAGATTCCTCTAAAATAAGCCCTCCCCTGAAAATAAGCCCTATTGAGATTGCTACTGTAGTGAAGGTGATCCCCTGCGCTACACGCTACATTACGGTACCCTCTGTATGCACCGTCCCCCCCCCCCAGGTGAAACGCATGCCGCGCTCCGAGCTGCATCCAATCAGAGCTGCAGCAGTGAGCGTGTCATCCTGTTCTTCCCCAGTGATTTGCTTGCTGGCACCATTGAGAGCAGTGCCACGGAGGAGAGCTGAGGCAGGACAACATAAGCCCTCCCCTGAAAATAAGCCCTCTGGTGTTTTTCTTTTCCCAAAAAATAATAAGACAGTGTCTTATTATTGGGGAAACACAGTATTTATAAAAAAATTACTAATATAATCTTAACCTTCCATAAGAGAGTTCAAGTTCAGAATAAGCAAGGGGATAACTATACTCTGCTGTAGTTATACTGAGGCAGGTAGGTGACTCAGTGGATATAGCTTTGGTTCTAGAGTCAGGAAGATCTGAGTTCAAATCCAGTCTCAGACACTTAATAACTGTACACGACTTTGGTAAAATCATTTAACCTTTGTCCGTCTCAGTTTCCTCAACTGTAAAATGGAGAGGATCATAGCACCTACCTCACAGGGTTGTAGTGAGAATCAAATGAAGTAATATTTGTAAAGCACTTAGCATACAGTAGGTGCTTTATAAATCTTTATTCCCTCCCTCCTTTATACCACATCTGGAGTATTGCATTAAGTTCTGAGAGTTACATTTTAGGAAGGACAATGACAGATAGGAAAAAGCCCAGAGATGGATGACCAGGGTGGTGAGAGGATTAGAAATCATGTCACCGGAGAATCAGTTGAATCAATGCTTTGGCTGAACCTTCAACCTGTGGAAGGGAAAATTTATGGGAAACATGATAGCTGTCTTCAGATATTTGAAGGATAGTCATTAGGAAGAGGGATTGAAACTGTCTTGTTTGTCTCCAGAGCATGGAACTAGGAGTAATGGGTAGAAGGTTTAGAGAAGCAAATCTTGGTGTGATATAAAGAAAAATTTCCTAATAATTCTGGTCAAAAATGGAATGGGCAGTCTGGGGAGGTAGTGAGCTTTCAGTCACTGGATTCCTCTCAACCAAACCCTAATGAACAACTGCCAGTGGTGTTAGAGAAGGGATTCCTGTTCAGGTGTGGGTTAGACTAGATGATTTTTTTTTTGGAGGGGGAAGGTAGGGCAATTGGGGCTAAGTGACTTGCCCAAGGTCACACGGCTAGTTTAGACTAGATGATTTTAAAATTTCTGTCCCATTCTGAGATTTGGTGATCATGTACAACCCCCCTAATTTACAGAGAAGAAAGCTGAGGAACAGAGAGATGAGTGATCTGTCCAGGGTAATACCATAAATTAGTGGAAGATCTAGGAATAAAATATAGGTCTTCTTTCTCTCAGTCCAATGGTTTTTCTACTCCACAAAAAGACTTTTTGATTCTGAGTAGCATTTTCTCACCAAGGAACCATGTGCTCCAGGGAAAAATTAAATTGAGTCTGCGTGTGTATATGTGTGAGCGTATGCACACACATATGCATGAGTTTTGGGGGAGTGCCGTGTCGGTCATACTTGATTCTCTCCATTCTATTTCCCAGCTCTAGTTCTCCCTTCTTTTTAAAGTTCAAATCCGAAGATATAGCCCAGGAATAGGGACTGGCCATGAATTAATCAATCCTCTACAATGTTGAGTCAATGGGGATAAGTGAGAATGAGTCAAGGAACCACATGAGGAATTAACCTTGTCAAGGGACAGTTGCATCTCGTTAAGGTGACACTACCAAATGCTTTCCTTCTGGAAATGCAGGTCCATGTGGAATTCTGGCTCGATGAATTCCCTAGAATGATGAAATGTGGCCATTTGGGAGGGGGTGGGGAGAGAGAGAGGAGGGGGAAATAGAGAGACAGAGAGGGCTATCGGGATAGAGAGACACAGATACGGAAAGAGACAGAGACACAGAGACTGGCAGATAACATAGAAGGATAATTTCAATGGTTTGACCACTTACAAATATGTTGTAACACTATTCAGGTAGAATATCCCTCAGGATCCTTAGCTTCATGTGACTGTCTTAGATGCCATTAGAAAGTAGGCCATGTGGTCTCCTTGTGGGAAGCATGACTGATCTCTTTCTTTGGGATTAACCATCCCAGACTTCCAGATTGGACGGAAGTCAGTCTAGGGTCTAAATCTGATTCTTCCAGGATTCCAAGGCCAGAGGAGGCATATGGGAACTCTCTGATTATACTTGGGACTAAATAACCATGGTACCCTTTGCCTTTATCATGAGAGTAGGTAGATAGAGTACCGGACTAAGTTGAGGACCTGAAACTCTGGATCTGAATCTTGCCTCAGACACTTACTAGGGGAAGTTATTAGGCCTTTCTTAGCCTTGGTTTTCTCATCTGTGAAATGGAGATAAAAGTAGTGCCCACCTCACGGTGCTGTCATGAAGGTCAAAACTTTGCAAGTCTTATCATTGTACATCTCAGTTATAAAAAAAAAACAAAGACAACAACAAAAGCCTCCTATTTCACAGTGAAGAAATCACTGGATTTGAAGACAGGTGACCTAGTTTCAAATTCAATCTCTTGCACTTGCTACCTGTATGACCTCGTCCAAATAACTTAATACCCCTAGGCCTCAAGTTTCTTCATGTGTAAAATCAGAAAGATTTGACTCCCCAACCCTGGAGGTCTTCAGTCAAGAACTGGATGACTGCTTGCTAGATTTGGGAAAATAGGGATTCCTTTGTACCACATGACTGCTCAGGTCCCTCCCAACTCTCAAGCTATGTGGTAATTTCTAATGATCTTTCCAGGTCAAAATGTGTAATTCTATGACTGCCACATGCTTCTTAACAGCCTTTCCCCTTATCTTTCTTTGTAGATTCTCTATTTAAGAAAAGTGAAAACCAGAGAGGTCAAGGATTTTCTCCAGGTCATTCACTGGAGTATTTAGAAGGGTGGGATGGCGAATGGTATGTTGACTTCCCTTCTGGACTCCTCCCCTTGAAAAGACCAGGGCAGAGGCTATTGATTTGTTGATTTTTTGGTCAAGTGGTGGACAAAGATCTATTTCCTTTCCATCCATCCCTTCCTAGCCCAAATATCATGCCAATGGCCTGTGGGATCTGTGGCCTCTTGATGGCATTCCTCAGCATACGTCAAGGAAAGCTGAGTTTGGTCTCCTTTGATAGAAATGCCTAGGAGCCCTGGTTGGACTCTGCCCAAGGGCTGGCCACCAAGTGGTAAATGCCAACCTCCCCTCTCATTGTGGCCACTAGCAGCAGTTATGGGGAGGTGGGGAGGCAGAACTATACTGCAAAGGATGAGAGGTTAGTAATGCAGTGGAGAAAGAGCAGCAATTGTTTAAAATAGTAGTTTGAGGAGCTCATCTTTGAAGAAAATCTAATTAAGGAATCTGGCAGGCGATGGACAAGAGACAAAGCTAAGGGGGAGCTGAGGGAGAGGGCTGGTAGGTCTTGGCAAGATCTCAGCTTTTGTTTCTCTGCAGAGCAAATCATGGAAAGCAACTGCTGCTACAAAGGGAAAAGTAGGCACCGCAGAAACCCTCTAGGTTTTGTGACTCCCTGCTAGAACTCCTCTCCTTGATATTATTTGGCATTTACTTTGTACATACTTTGTTTTAACTTAATTATAGGCAAATTGTAGCCTATTCCAGTAGAATATAAGGTACTGTGAGAGAAAAGACTATTTGATTTTGGTCTTTTTATCTCTAGTACCCAGCATGGTGATTTAGTGCTTAATAAATACTTGTCAAATTGAATCGAATAATTCAGTATGGTGACCCCATGTAGTCAATAGGGCCTCAACACGAGGCAGAAGCATCCGGTGTCATGATCACCTGATTGAGAGGTGGGTCATCAGTACTAATCCTTGCCCTGCCACTAACTTACTGGGTGATCTCTGAGTGTCTCTTCCTCTCTCTGGGTCTTGGTTTCTCCTCAGCTAGTTTTATTGGTTGTGAGGAGTAGATTTTTATGATATTGTGGTACTGAGGGATAGAGGATGGACCTATGATTTCATTGTCAATGGGCATTCCCAGTGAGGAGCCTTCTCTCCCACTGCTAGTTGACACACCTTATAGTTGTAGGGACACAGAGGTGTGAAACTTATAGACCACAGGTAGCCTGCAAAACTCCAGGGTGTAGTTGAACCCAATGAAAATGTAATTGAGAATTGTTTAACAAAATAAATAAAAATGTGATACAACATAGCTAATGACAATTTGTAATTTTCTAAATTGATACTTGACCTGCAGGGATACTTATGAATAATAGTTTAGTGGACCTGTTTCAATTTGAGTTTGCTAGCACAGTCTAGACAGGTTAAGTGACTTGCCTTGCATCACAGAGTCATAGAGTGTCAAAGCTGGGACTTCTGAATCTACATATCCAGACCTCATC
Source organism: Petaurus breviceps papuanus (assembly GCF_028583685.1). Taxonomy (NCBI): domain Eukaryota; kingdom Metazoa; phylum Chordata; class Mammalia; order Diprotodontia; family Petauridae; genus Petaurus; species Petaurus breviceps. Next base: position 1,015,647 of record NW_027187376.1, read on the forward strand.
ACTTTTCTGAGTTTCATTCCCATCACACCAACTCCTTCTGAGAATCTCTACCTGAATGTGCCATGAGCACCTCAAACTCATTATGTCCATAGTGAAATTCCTTATCTTCATCCTTAATATACCTTTCTTCTGAAATCTCTGATTACTTTTGAGAGTACCACCATCTTTCCAATCTCCTGCTTTTATGCCATCAACATCATACTCAACTCTCCGTTTTCCCTGATCCCCCTATATCTAACTGCTTGCTGTCAGTTTTGCTTCTATATTTGTGTGTGCATAGTAGAAACACATGAATACAAGAATAATTATATTTACTAATATTTGTGCATGTTGTTTCACTCCAGGAGAACACAAGTTCCTTGAGGGCTGGGACTATTTTACTTCAGAGCTTAATACAGTACCTGTCACACAATAGATACTTAATGGAGGCTTTTGGAATTTGAACTGAATCCCCTGACCTTGACCACCAAACATTCACGGCACTATGATGATGATTAGGGGCAATGAAAAAGGCCTGATGGACAGAAATAACCTGAATGGTCTAAGTAATGATCTGGGAAAGTGCCTTGAATTCTGTGTTGGGTCAAACCAGAATTCATGGTGTAGACAATTCTAGAGAGCTAATTAGGAGTTGCAAGGAAGGTTGTAGAAATGGTCCCAAGTGAAATCTAAAATCTCTTATTCTTACTCTCAGGTTCTTTTAAAGAATGTCAGGACTTACAGAGGGCTTAGGGATTATCTAGTTCAACCCTCTCATTTTCCAGTTGAAGAAAGGGAGGATCCAAGATGCTCCAGGGGTAATGGATGAAGAAGTTACACACATCACCAGATACACTGGTAGATTGTAATAATGTGTGCCTTGCATGTAATTGTTGTTTAGTCATGTATGACTCTTTTGTGACCCCATTTGGGGTTTTCTTGGCAAAGATACTGGGGTGGTTTTCTAATTTCCTTCTCCAGCTAATTTTATAGATGAGGAGACTGAGGCAAACAAGTGACTTGCCCAGATTCATACTAGTAAGTGTCTGAAGCCAGATTTGAACTCACAAAGATGAGTCTTCTTGACTCCAGAACTGGTGCTCTATACACTGAACCACCTGCTTGCTCTATTTGCGTGTGATGAGGTGAATTAAAAAATGATCTCTATGCTTTGACTGCTAATGCAACTTGGTTATATGACCCTTGCTCAGTGGAAGATACCTACAAGTGGTCTCTGTATCTTAGCGGCATTCATATAACCTTGCTACGTGTAAATTAATACATAGTAATGTATGTCTAGAAATTGTAACTGTGGGCCAAGCTATGATTCTCAGGGACTGCAAATTTTTATTGGTGCAAGAATGTAGAGGACAGGCATGCAGGGCAAAGGTCATGTCTCAACTGTTACTCAATGCTTTGGTGAGGCTTTTTGAAGTTCTGTGGTAGTTTTTTGAAGTTAAATTTTCTTTTTCTTTCTTTTTTTTTGTCTTTTGGAGGGAAATTGGGGTTAAGTAACTTGCCCAAGGTTACACGGCTAGTTTTTTTGTGTGTAAGTGTCTGAGGCTGGAACCGAACTTGGGTCCTCTGACTCCGGGGCTGGCGCTTTATTCACTGCGCCAACTAACTGCCCCCTAAATTTTATTTTTCAATGAACAAAAACTTATTTTCTATTTCCCATTGCCCACTGGGGGGGGGAAACCATAGCACTTTTAACAAACATGAATGGCCAAGAAAAATAATTTCATGCATTGTGTCTGTCCAAAAAATGTTTCATTCTGTACTCGGAGTCCAATACCTGTCAGGAATTGGGTGGTATATTTCATTGTTGGTTCTTTGGACACATGGCTGGTCACTGTATTTATCATTGTCCTTAAGTCTTTCAAAGTTGTTATTATATTGTATTTTATTATAGTGTCATATCATATCATACCATATCATATTATAGTTCTCATTATATAAATTGTTCTTATTCTGATCATTTCATTCTGTATGAACTCCTATGAATTTGACCAGGTTTTACTGAAACTATCCTTTCATTTTTTCTTATGGGGGAATATTTTTCCAGCACATTTATATACCATATTTTTTTCTCCAGCTATTCCTCAATTAATGGGGACTCTTGGTTTTCAGATTTCTGCTGCTGTAAAAAAAAACTGCTGTAAATATTTTTTAATATATGGATCCTTTTCCTCTTTCTTTGCTCTCTTTGGGGTATAGTGATATTGCTAGGCCAAAGGTAATGCACAATTTTGGGGAGACATAATTCCAAATTGCTTTCTAGAATGACAGCACCATCAACAATGCATCAATGTTCCTTTATTTTCCTCATAATTCCTCCAACATTTGCTGCTTTCTTTTTTTGTCACTCTTACCAGTCTGACATTTTCCCAGATCATTGGATTGGAACCTCAGAGCTGCTTTAATTTTTATTAAAAATTTTTTAATGATGTGGGGACTGTTCATATAGTTATTGATAACTTAAAATTCTTCCTCTGAAAACTACCTGTTCATATTCTTTGACCATTTACCAATTGGGGAATGGCTCTTATTCTTATAAATTTGAATGAGGTTCTTATTTATATTGAAAATGAGATCTTTACCAGAGAAACTTTCTACAAAGATTTTCTTCCATTTATCTGCTTTCCTTCTAATTTTAGCTACATAGGTTTTATTTGTGCAAAAATTTCTCCATTTTATATAATTAAAACTGGCCATGCTATCTTCTGTGATCCTTTCTATCTTTTGTTTGCTCATGAGCTCTTCTTTTATACTTAAACCAGAAAGATAATTCTTCCTTGTTCCTCTAATTTGTTTATGATGTCATCTCTAAATCTAAGTCATGTACCCATTTAGAGCTTATGTTGGTTTGTGGTATGAGATGTTAGTCAATGACTAGTTTCTGTCTGACTGCTTTCTAGTTTTCCTAGCAGTTTTTGTCAGATGCTGAGTTCTTACCTTAGTAGTTGGGGTTTTTGGTTTTTATCAAACATCAGGCCATTGTGTTGGTGAATAAAGGAAAATGATATATCAGAACACTGGAAAAGTAGATTGGAACTAGGCTATAAAAATTCTAAACAAAAGAATTTGTACTTAATTATAGGTAGAGTAGGATCTACTAGATATTTTTGAGCAGGGGAGTGACATGGTCATATATGGCCTTTAGAAAATCATGTTGGGGACAGGGCGGCTAGGTAGTACAGGAGTCAGAAGGACCTGAATTCAAATGTGGCCTCAGACACTTAACACTTACTACCTGTATGACCTTGAGCTAGTCACTTAAGCCCAATTGCCCTGCCTTCCCCCCTCCAAAAAGAAAAAAAAAAAGAAAATCATGTTGGCTTCTACTTAGATGATAGTTTGGGGAAATGAGAAATTTGAGGCATGGAGGCCAATTAGAAGCTATTATAAAATAGCCCACATGAGAGTTGATGAAGAGGTCTATACTATAGTCGTGACTATGTGAGTAGAGAAAAGGGGATGGTTGTGCGAGATGTCCAGGGGACTGAATATAGAAGACTTGGAAGTTGCCTGGGTACGTGCCATAAATACTGAAAAGTCAAGTATGTCTCCAGGGTTGCAAACCTGAATGACTGGGAAGAGGGTGGTGCCAAAAGTAGAAATAGGGAAGTGTAGAAGAAAGATGAGAAAAGATAATGGAGAAAGATGAGAAAGCCATGGAGTAAGATATGGAGAAAGATAATGAGTTCTATTTAGGACATCTGGTTCAAAATGTCCAGAGGTAATTGGTGATATGATATATCAGGAGAGATACTAAATATATTTAAATCTAGATCTGGGAGTCATCTGCTCAGAGATGATACTTGGACACAAATTCTGATAGAGAAAGAGAGAGAGAGAGAGACAGAGAGAGAGACAGAGAGAGAGAGAGAGACAGAGAGAGAGAGAGAGAGAGAGAGAGAGAGACAGAGAGAGAGAGAGACAGAGAGAGAGACAGAGAGAGACAGACAGAGAGAGAGAGAGAGAGAGAGAGAGAGAGAGAGAGAGAGAGAGAACTGACCACAAAGCCTAGAGAAGAGTGAGAGTATTTATTTCCTTTATTATTTATGCTGCTGTCCTTATTTGAAAGAGCTATTATTTTATTTTGGTTCTCGGCCTCTTAGGAGTGTGCATAAGATGGGGACTTTGAACATATTCGCATAACCAGGCACACAAAAACAACACGTCTGGTATCCCTCTTGAACTCTAGTTTCAGATCACCAGCTGGGTCTGGACATTTTGAACTAGATGATCTGGAGGCATCTCCAACTCCACATGTCCTAAACAGAACTCAATATATGTCTCCAAAAACTCATCCTTCTACATTTCCCTGTTTCTACTTTTGAGACCACCATCCTTATAGTCACTCAGGTTTGCAACCTTGGAGTCACACTTGACTTTTCAGTATTTACTCCATATACCCAGTCAATTTCCAAGTCTCGTATATTCAGTCCCTGTGACATCTCTCACAACCATTCCCCTAACCTGGCATTAGTGTAGGGTTGTTCCAATCATGTGGGACCTGTATGATGTTTGAATAGTCCATGTACTCAAGATATCACTGGGAAGGCCCCTATGTTGGGTAGATCACCCTATGGAGGATTTATGGGAGGCCCTAGTCAAGAGTTTCATGGGATGAGAACACATGAATGATTTGTAAACTGTACCATTGAAGGGGGCACCCACATTGATGAAATTACAAATGCATCAAAGGATCCAAGTGTCCATTTATTTTCTTGTGACTTGTGAATATAGTCAGACCAGGATGTCTTAGCAGTCATTAGCTTAGGAAATAGACCAGACAATATTCCCAATACGTGTCTTTCCTATGTCGTCTGCATATGGCTATTTTTTTTTCAGAATAAACTTGTTCCTTAGACTACAGTTGAAGCTTCTAGCTTCTGGGCCCACGTTTTTCTTTCCTTTGGATGTCATCTTCAGGAATCTAGGCTCCATTTAGTTAGGGTACTGGCTTCCTGGACCTACAAAATATATTCTTTTTTCTAGTGTGAAATTCAGATCCCCATCAGGACTGGATGAAGGAGTTCAGAGAAGGAAGTGACTTCCAAGCCTATCCATCCCACTACTCAATTCCCGTTTCCCAACTTCCATCCCCCATCTTCTCCCAGCTCTCCCTCTCCACCCTCTACCTCAAAGCTGTTTCTGAGGTTTGGAAATGGCATCGAGATTTCCCCTGACCCTATATTTTTCCTCTCCCAATTTTTTCTACCCAAATCCATTTGTAAGCGAAAAACCATTTAGGGTGTTGTGTTTATTTTTTTGTCTTGTTCCACGGGAAATTACTCAGAATGTATAAGTATGTGTTTTCCTAAGAAAACAGATTCCTTTACATTTTGGCTTTGTGGTTCCCAAAGCAAGCAGGGCCCACAGAACCCTAGGCTGCCAAAAGGCTTTACTAGCTATTCACCACTCTTCTCCACCTCAGCAATTATTCCCTTTCTCCTCTTGTGACCAGCCCCATTTCTCCCAGTCATCTTTAACCTCCCCTCCCCCACCCTAGTCCTCTTCCTGGGCACCTCCTGGAGTTCAGGCCTCAATACTTTGGCCAAGCAAGGCCTGACTTCTGGTCTCCTGTTCCTCTCTGACCCCAGAAAATTTAACTTCTCTGAATCTTACCTCCATTTACTTTTGGGGAATTGGGTCCTGTTGTGTGTGTATATGTAGGAATGGAACATTGGATTTGGACCCAGAGGACTTGAGTTCAGATGTTGGCTCTGTTACTTTTTGGACAAGTCATTTCTTTTGGCTTCGCTTTCCTCATCCATAAGATAACCTAGATCAGGGGTGCTTAACCAGGGGACCTTGAACTTGATTTATATGTTTTAATGTTTTGATAACTGCATTTCAATATAATCGGTTTCTTTAGTGATCCTATATGCTTTATTTTACACATTTAAAAATGCTATTTTGAGAAGCCATCTACAGACTTCACCAGATGGCCTAGGGGGTCTATAACACAAAAGAAGGTTGAGGCTGCCTGGCTTAGGTGCTCTCCAAGGTCCTTCATAGCTCTGAAGTCTACAATCTAAGTTTAGAAAATGAGAGCATTCTTCTCACCTCTCAGCGGAGGGGTTCTCATTAGAGCTTCTCATCCTTTTCCCATGTCATACTACTCTATTGGGAAGATTTTCCTGCTGTCTAATCTCATTTCCTCCTGCTATATCTGTGGCAGTTCCTTTTCTTTTGAGGCTCAGAAAAAAGGAAAGAAGCAGGAAGGGATCAGGCAACTCCTTCCCTAAATACACACCTATATCTTCCTGCAGCCCTCTCTTTTCCCCACATCCTCCAACACCTTTGTATTTGGAATCTTAGTGTATATGTGTACACCTGACTTTGGGAGAAAGGAAGGGGGGGAAAAATAGAGAGAAGAATGTCTTTGTACCCACTAATAAAGAAAAGCATTTATTTAGCACTTATCCTATGCTGGGCAGATTAATAGTAGCGATCAGTCTGGGAGTAGGAAAAATTGTAAAGTTTTGTAAAGTTTTTCCATTCCTAGGTTTTATTCTTCTCCAGTCTGAACTTGGTACCTTAGAACTTTCTTCCCCTTCTTTCGAAATTACCTAGCTAGATCATCAAAGCTAGGAGTTCTGAGCTATAGTAAGGTTAATTCTGAGTGGGTGTCTGCACTAAGTATGGTCCCAATATGGTGATCCTCCAGGAAGAGAGTGGGGCACCAAGCAGCCTAAAGAACGGTAAACTGATTTCAGCTGACTTCCTTTAAGAACTTTATTTCTCCCAGTTCCATGACTTGATTTAATTCAGTTGTAATGTAATTGAAGTTAGGTGAGGAACTTGTTGCCTAAGTTTACTTAAGTTTTGAGGGCATCATAGAGTAATGATCATAGAAATGCTTGGAAGAAAGGAAATGCAATTACTCAGGACTCAGTGGAGGCAGTGTGCTAAACCCAGAATAATGATGATGCATAAAGATGAACCTAGGATGGGAGAGGATATTCTTCTTGGTTATTCTTGATGGCAGAGGAACGGAAGAGAAGATTTCTAAAAGGACTTTACACTCTTCTTTTTGGGTCAGCTAATCACTTTCAAGGAGAGTCAGTAGGAAGTTCAAGGACTTTCAATACTGGTTAGATCCGAAGTCATGTTCACAATAGCCATGGTCATGCCTCTCAACTCTCAGCCACCTAAAGCTTCCCTTTACTGTATAGATTTTCAAATTTAGTAAAGACTTTCATCTTTTTTCAGGTTGGGAAAATGGAGCAGGCCAAAACTTCCGGGATGATCAGTAGTGGGATCAGCCTTCTACGTGGCAGCTTTATTTCCATGTTGAGTGGGATAGAGAGACCCAGTTTTATGCGCATGCACATCACACAATCAACTAGCAGCAGTTGGAAAGATCTCAGGACTAGTTCTTAATGTGTCTGTCAATGCCTGATAATGGCTCACTTGTTTCCCTCTCCCAGGTGATTTTCGTTTGAGTAGTAATCCAAAGAAATTAATAACTATTGGTACCAGTCTATAGGATGGTGAAGAACTCTGTTGGGATATAGGCTTCCTACAATTCCTCCAACTGCCCCTCGTTGTTGGCTGCTCCCCACCCCCCAGTCTTGCTTGGCATCATGACCCTCTTGATCCCTGACAACACCATTATGCATGGTCATTATTCTAGTTTAGCACATTGCATCTACTGGGTCCTGAGCATCTCCATTCTCCTTCCAAGAACTTCTATGAATCTCTGTGTTGCTCTCAAAGCTTAAATAAAACCTAGCAACATGTTCATCATTTAATTCCAATTCTAAGCTAAATCAAGTCATGGAACTGGCTGGGAGAAAGAGAATTATTATAGGAAGTGAGTTGAAATCAGTCTATAAATCTTGGTACAAAACTAATTCTTCTTTTTGAACACTGCTTCTCTTCCTTACGAATCGAGTATTTTGGTTAAAAAAATCATGCAAAACATAGTTTGGCTATATGTATGTATATGTACACAGATATACATTTTTCCCCCTATTTCCCCTTGTGAGGGTTTCTGAATACTTTTAAGTACTGAATTAATTCTGATTAGTCTTTCATTCTGATATGTTGATCAAATTTAATGAAAGTAGCAACTGTAGCTTGTAAGCTACTCAGGATGTTCAGCTTTTTAAAATTAAATTTTATGTTTATTTTTAGTTTACATCATTAATTTCCACAAGATTTCGAGTTACAAATTTTCTCTCCATCTTTCTCCTACCCACCACCCCTAAACAGCGATCCCACTGTATACCCCCTCCCCCAATCTGCTCTTTCCTATATCCTCCTCCATTCTCCCTCCGACTTTCCAGTAGGGCAAGGTGGATCTCTATCCCAATGCCTGTATATCTTATTTCCCAGTTGCATGTAAAAAGAAATTATAATAATATATATTTTAAAATATTTGATTTAAAATTTTTGAATTCCAGATTCTTTCCCTTCCTCCCTTGTTGCCCACCCTTACTGGGAAGATAGGCAATTCAATATAGGTTGTACATGTATAGCTATGCAAAACATTTCCATAGTGGATATATTGTAAAAGACTGACTATATTTCCCTCCATCCTATCCCACCCCGCAGTTGTTCTATTTTCTACTTCGACCCTGTCCCTTTTTAAAAGTGTGTGCTTCTAACTTCCCTCCACCCAATCTGCTCTCCCCTCCATCATACCCCCTCTCATCCCTTTCCCCCCTACTCTCCTGTAGGGTGAAATACCCTATTTATTATGTATGTCATTCCCTCCCTGAGCCAAATTCAATGAGAGTAAGGTTGACCCATTCCCTTTTGCCTTCCTGTTCTTCCCCTCCATTGTAACAGTTTTCCCTTGCCTCTTCTATATGAGATAATTTACCCCAGACACATTAGGTGATTGCTGAAAGAAATTGTAAAGGAATTGGTTGTGTTAGAGATGATCATGTTTTTAAAAGCTGAGCTTATTGGTCATTCTGTTGGTCAGTTCGTGCCCTTTCGCTTCTATGAATTGGGGTTTTGCATGACTGGGTGAGGCTGCAGGTCCCACAGGACCCTGTGAGGTATTGTTCTTTTCCTTGCAATACAATGTAAACTCCTTGAAGCTCATGATTATTCCATTTTTGCCTTTGTACCTTTTACTAGATGGAGAGCAGCTTCGTGCAAGTTCAGAATTTGGTCATGGACTGAATGGTATATTCACCTTAAGGATAAGTCTTGGTCCTAAGGGCCAAACATAGAGATTTAGCCTTTGTCTTCTTAGTTTCTTCTTCTTTTCTATCCAAGCTCCTTCTACCAGGACTTGTCCTTGATTTTAGATTAATTCTAGCTCTTACTGGTTGATATTATACATAGCAAGGCTCTTTAGAGTCTCAGCTTTGCAGAATCTGCTATCTCAACCTTAACTTCAGATATAGCAGTCTAACATTAATTTTTCCTACAGCTTCCCATGGAGAAATGCTTTATCTTGGGCTTTGGGCCCTTTCTAAAACCTTGGCAGTATTGATCTCATCCCAAATTCACTGGCCGCAGATCTTGGGAAGCATTGGGGTTGACTGTGGCTTTGTTGGACAAGAGAGATACTTTTTTATCTGGTCTTCCAATCATTCTCCCCTTGGACTTCAGACTTTGGTGTAGGGCAAAGAGAAACACTGATCCTAAGGGTGACCCTGTGATTGACTACTCTTACTATGGTAACTCATAAGTCCCTTTTGGTATGTTTCCCATTAACAATCAGTCAGTAGACAGAGGTATTTGCTAAGCCATAAGAACTGGATTTGAATCTTGGCTTTGCTACTTTTTGTTCTTTGTGACTCAGGCAGATCTTCCCCTCCCCCATCCCCCGCCCAGCTCTCAGTTTCTTCATTTATAATAAGAGGTGTTTGGATTAGATGATCTCTAAGATCCTCATCACATTCAGATCCTATGAAGTCTCATAATTCTCTAATCTTCCTTTTAAACCCCTGGAAACTGATTAGAAATGGAATATTTTCCCTTGGAAAATTTGACTTCCCTTTCCCAGATATCTTTTAGGGTGGGAGAGAATGATATCCTTCCTAGTTTGTATTTGATGGCAGGGGAATGGAAGAGATGATTTCTAAAAGGCTTTTCCACTGCTTTTTTATGTCAGCTAATCAGTTCCTAGGAAAGCCAATAGGAGGTTCAAGAATCTCCAATATTGGGCGGCTAGGTGGCACAGTGAATTGGGCACTGGCCTTGGAGTCAAGAGGACCTGAGTTCAAATCCAGCCTCAGACACTTAACACAAAAACTAGCTGTGTGACCTTGGGCAAGTCACTTAACCCCAATTGCCCTATCTTCCCCCTCCAAAAAGCAAAAAAAAAGAATCTCCAATATTGGTGGATACAAAGTCAAGTTTGCAACAGCCATGGTCACACCTCTCTACTCTTACCTGAAGGATCCCTTAGTTGTAGATTTTCAACTTTATGGAGAAACATACTCAGGCTGACTTATCTTTAAGGGGTTCTTACCATCACAAAATTGAGAGGTCCATGTAGAACACCCCAAAGGAGTACAAGGTAAAATCTGGAGCTGGCTTATTTTAATATTTAGGATAATAGAATTTAGTAAAGGGAGATACCTTCTAGAACAGCTCCTTCATTTTACAAAGGAGACATAGGCCAGAACTTGACTTTGGGGAAGTTCCTTAACTTCTTCTCAGTTTCCTTGTCTGTTAATTAAAGTGAACTCTAAAAGTTCCTCCCCGTTCTGTATGTATGAGCCTATGGTCTTTAGACAAGTCCTAGGGTGAAGGGCTTAGGGCCAAAACACAACCACCACAAACTCAACCTGTTTCCAATGCCTCTTTCATTATACTCTGACCAAATGGTTTTTTTTTTCATCAACAATACATGTGCATGTAAGAGTATAATATTTAGTCTTTAACTAGGACACCACCTTCCCACTTTTCTCTTATAGGTTTGACCTTCCTGATGCCTCTATCCCTGTCCCTCTCCTGCTTCCCACTAGAGATTCTGGTCAAGGGTATTAGAGCTCTTAGATGGGTTCCTTTCCCAAGATGTTGGGTGCAAAGTACTTTGGAGAATGTTTGGATGGGGAAGACATTACAGTGGTAAGATATCATTGGCATTTTGTGTGACTGTTCCCTCCCTAACAGCTGCACCCACATAAATTTCCATTTGTCATTGGGCATAAGGAAAGTGTAGAGTGTCAAATATGACCAGCCTGCTATTTCTGCCATAACCTTTCTCACTGTAGTTACTGTATTCTGCTACCCTACCCCCACCTCACATACCATGTTTCCCCGATAATAAGACACTGTCTTATTATATTTTTTGGACAGAAAAACACCAGAGGGCTTATTTTCAGGGGAGGGCTTATTTTAATGAACACTGACAGCAATTTTAATAAACAGGTAAATGTGGACAAAAAATGTACCTTTATTCAATAAGCAAATCACTGGGGAAGAACAGGATGACGCGCTCACTGCTGCAGCTCTGATTGGATGCAGCTCGGAGCGCGTTGTGCGTTTCACGGGGGGGGGGACGGTGCATACAGAGGGTACCATAATGTCACTGCAGTAGCAATCTAAATAGGGCTTATTTTCGGGGGAGGGCTTATTTTAGAGGAATCTTACACAGTAAGGGGAGGGCTTATTTTCGGGATAGGTCTTATTATCGGGGAAACACGGTAGGGAGGACTGATACACACCACAGGGTTGATTGTGGTGGTTCAGAGTCCACAACATTGGCATATTACTCATTCTCCCTCATTGCCATGGCCTGTCATTATTTGTTGAAGAGAAGGGTCCTCAAAGGGAGGCAGGGGTGGCAAATGATTTATTACTATCTCCTCAAATTAATTTATTTTGTATATGTAACACACTCCTTCTGGGCTACTTTCCCAGAGGAAGCTATCACTCTGCAATTCTAAGGGTAACCCTATGATTGACTACTCCTACTATGGTAGCTAACAAGCCACTTTTGGTATGTTTCCTATTAACAATCAGCCAGTAGACAGAGGCATTTACTAAGATTCCATAGCAAGAATAGTAGTTATAAAACATTTCCCTGCCTTCCCTGCACACCCACCAACACATAGAATATATGGGAAAAGTGCCCTCAAACTTAGAGTATAATAATGTTGAGGTATACATATGGAATGCATGGATGGCTAAGAAAACTCACAACTCCTGATACCCCAGGATCTGAGTCCTTTCTTTCTTTATAGAATCCTTATGTAGCTCCCCTTGGGTTCAGCACCTTTGTTGGATGGGCTGCCTGCCCAGGGTCTTTTATTTAATCTTTGTGTCCTCATTCTAGCACATTGTCTGGCACATAATAAATGCTTAACAAGTATTTGTTGAATGAATGAAAGAAAAGGAGATGAACCTGATGAAAAGAAAAAAAAACCAGTTGTCAGCAAAGGGTGAACCCACAAACAGGTGCCAATAGTCTCTGTAAATAAGATGAAGATGTCCACCAAAGATTGCTCACCCCTAGGATTGACCTTAAGAGGAAAGAAAGCCAGTGGCATCAGAATGGGGTTTATGTGAGAGATCCTAGAAGACCCACCTTCCCAGAAATTTCTCCTTTAGGGCTGGTGAAAATGACTGCCTGAAATTTTCATGCTATATTAGAGTCAGTCCTTGGATCCTTTTGGGACCATGTGCATCTTCACTAGGCTAATATGTTACCAGCAAAGTAACACTGATAAGGTAAACATTGGGGGAAGAGACTAAGTTTAGTCGGTCTATAATACACACAGTATAGGTGGAGGTTGTCTGGATTGCTCTGAAAGCCTGCTAAGAAGCCTGCCTATTTCAGGGATGAGTTTATTTGATTTCTCTATCCCTATTGTCACCTGGCTAAAAGTATGTCTCAGAGAATGAGATGAAGGACAGGTAGGACCCATCCTCCATCTTGGTTACTAATATTTTAGGCTAGGTCAGAGAAAAGAGAAAACCAGGTCTTTCAGTGGGGAGCTCAGTTTAACTTGAGCCTCTCCCAAAGGATTGTGGATAAAATAAAAAAAACAAACCTGGTACTAGACTGTGAAAAAGCAGGAGAGTAGTACTTTCCCACTCAGACATCATCTTCTTATATAGATAGTCACTGACTGACCAGAGTCTTATGTCCAGTTTTGGGCTTCACAGCTGACAGTGTCCATCAGTGGAAAGAACATCAGCCTGGGACTCAGCAGCCTGGGTTGAAATTGCAGCTGTACTAATAACTAGCTGTGTGACCTCAGGGCAAGTCACTTAAGTTATACAGACCTCCATTACTTTAGTTCCAAGTTGAAGGTTATGGACTACCTAATCATAACTTACATTTGTGTATCACTTTAAAGGTCGCAAAAATGCTTTTCCAACAAATTCTGCGAGGCAGATGGTGCAAGTGATCCCTGTCTTATCGATCCTTATCTTATAGAAAACTGAAGTGTTCAGAGAGGTCAAGGGATGCACCTGGAGCTACACAGCTGATACATATTAGAAGGAAGGCATGAGTCCAGATCCCCTAGCTTGATGACTAACGTGCTATCCTCTACACCATGCTGTAGGCCCAGCCAATGCTAATAGTTTATCCTTGTCATCTTTGATTCAAGGTAAGTTTACAGGGAGAGGAGAAAAAAGAAATATCTAGAGTATAGGGAACAAAAGGAGCTAGCTCATTGAGTAAGAATCAGGGGCCTGGTGACCATGGATAATGGTGATGATGGTGATGAGGGTGATGTGGGTGATGAGGGAGATGAGGGTGATGTGGGTGATGAGGGAGATGAGGGAAATGAAGGAGATGAGGGAGATGAGGGAGGTGAGGGAGGTGAGGGTGATGAGGTAGGTGAGGGTGATGAGGGTGATGTGGGTAATGTGGGTGATGAGGGTGATGTGGGTGATGAGGGTGATGTGGGTAATGTGGGTGATGAGGGAGATGAGGGGGATGTGGGTGATGAGGGAGATGGAGATGTGGGTGATGAGGGAGATGAGGGAGATGTGGGTGATGAGGGTAATGAGGGAGGTGAGGGTGATGTGGGTAATGTGGGTGATGAGGGAGATGAGGGAAGTGAGGGAGATGAGGGAAATGAGGGAGATGTGGGTGATGAGGGTGATGAGGGAGGTGAGGGAGGTGAGGGAGGTGAGGGTGATGAGGGAGGTGAGGGAGGTGAGGGAGATGTGGGTGATGAGGGTAATGAGGGAGATGAGGGTGATGTGGGTGATGAGGGAGATGAGGGTAATGAGGGAGATGTGGGTGATGAAGGTGGTGATGGTGGTAAGGGTGATGAGGGTATGATAATAATAATAACTGACATTTATATAACCAATCAAATAAAAATACATTTATTCAAGTCATTCCTCAATCGATAAATTGTCAAACAATATGAACAAGCAGCTTTCAGATGACAAAATTAACGCTATCTACAGTCATATTAAAGATGCTCTACCTATCAGATTGGCTAATATGACAGGAAAGAAAAGTGGCAAATGTTGGAGGGAATGTGGAAAAATTGGGACACTAATGCATTGTTGGTGGAGTTGTGAAAACTATGCCTGAAGGGCTATAAAACTGTGCATATTCTTTGATCCAGCAATACCACTACTATGTCTGTATCCCAGAGAGATAAAAAAAAATACAAAAAAGAAAAGGACCTATATGTACAAAATATTTATAGCAGCTCTTTTTGTGGTGGCAAACACTTGGAAATAGAGAGGATGTTCATCAATTGGGACTGAACAAGTTGTGGCATATGATTGTGATACTATATATCTACTGTATTATACTACTGTACTATAAGTACCGTAGTACTTATACAATACTACTGTACTATAAGAAGGGATGAGGAGTTCAGTCTCTTTCATTTATTAACTGGATGATTGTGGTCAAATCACTTAACTTTTCCTAACCTTAGTTTCCTTATTTTGAAATAGGGGTATGATGATTACCATTGCCTATCTCAAAAGGTTGTTGCAAAGAAAACACTTAGGCTTTTCTTGCTTATAAGTCATGAAATCTCATCATCATGCAGATTTACTCAGGTTTGATACTCAACACCTTCTTATCTCCTCCTCAGTTGCTTCAACCCTCTGACTGGAGGGTTAGAAGGTAGAGCATTACATTCATCCCAAAGCCTTCTTTTATCAAGGACTCACAATCTTCTAAGCAATTCTATTTTCCATCAGCAGCTTTGTCTGACCTTGACTCCATGGAACCCCATGTCCTCAACTCCTGGTGGTATCCCTTCTTTTTCATCTTCCTTCTCTATCTTATCTTTCTTCATTAAATTGTAAGCTCCTTTAGGGCAGGGATGGTCTCTTTTTCTTTATGTATTCCCAGAGCTTAGCCCAGTGCCTGGCACATAATAGATACTTAATAAATGTTTATTGAGTTGAATTAAAAAAAACTATGAAAATATGAACTATTATTTTGATCTCTAAGGTCTATAGCCTTAATGTTCTAGGAACTTCTGAATAATAACTGAATTGTAAAGTCTAGAGCATGGGACTTTTCTTAAGATCTGGCATTGCGCAGCTATTACTGAAGCTTCCTAAGAGGTCAGAGCTGGTGTTGAGTGAGTCATCAGTCTTGTTCTTCACGTCAGGAGCAATTACAGGATCTGAAGGGTCCAGCACTGCTGTATCCAGGGGGGGACCAGGGCTCCGGAAGCTTTGACGCTGCTCTTATTTCCACCTAATTCCAACCTTCTGTTTTCACTTGTTCCATTTCCTCTAAAATTCCCTTCCCAGGCTAAAAGTTTCCATCCTTGGTCATGGCCCAAAATTGAAATTCTTTGGAAACTTTCAGTTCTGTTCATTCAACCATTGTTGAGTTGAGAAATGGGATGGTAGAGGTAGGGGGTTATGGGAGGGGAGGGGAGAAAAGAAGAGGAATAGAATTTAGGTTCTGCTTATTTTTTGGAAAGAAATGCCTGATGTAAAAACTCCAACTTTCTTATTGGTAGCTGCTGGTGGTAACAACAATTCAATTCTGGGGCTGGTTTGAAGAAATGCTTCACATCCTACGCTCAATGTAAGGCACATTCTATTTTTGCTTTCATTCAGGGAAGCTCTAGAATCTTCCTTCTGTGGTTATCTACTCTCTTCTGTTAGCCACAAGGTATGGGAAGTGACAGGCAAAAGCATATTCAAAATGGCAGTGGGTGGGCTAACCAGTTATATTGAAGGGTTAGAGAGCAATCTGTCCCAAAGAGAGTTTGAAGAAAGTGGGGATGTTTGGCCGGTTAATGAGAAGACTCAGGGGGAACATGATTGTTGTCTTAAGATAATTAAAGGATTGTGGAGGAGGCATCAGAATTCTGTTTGGCCCTAGAAGACAGAACTAGAAGCAAAGGATGGAAGTGGTCAAGAGACAGATTTTAGCTTGATGTAAGGAAATATTTCTTCACTCATTCATTACAGAAGTGGAATGGTCTTGGGATGGAGTGAGTTCCTTCTCACTAGCAGCATCAAACGAAGGATGGATGACTAGTTGTTGGGTATGTTGTAGAAGTAAATGTTTTTAGGCTTGGGTTAGATTGATGACTTCTGTGGGCCCTTCTAATGCTAAGATTCTGGGACAAAAAAGAAAACTCTTAGTTTCAGGGTGGAGATACTCAGTAGAATGGAAATTGGTTCCTATGTGACACAATTATAGAATGGCAGAGATTGTGAGAGTATAGGTTCATGAATAGGGAGTAAGGATGGAGCATATTCTGTATCTGAATGATGCTGTTGGTCATTACCTCCCTATTATAAGTAGTCTTTGGGAGTTCAGAATGTGACTCTTATGTTGGCAATCTGATTCTGGCTGATTACCTTTTGGAGATATTGTAGAACAGGAATTCTTGTGGTTTATAACCAAGACTCCCACATAGGGTCATATGCTTAGAGATTTCCTAGCCTTCAATAATGCCCAGAATACTTTCCTTCCCCTTGTCTGTTGAATGAGTTTGCATGTCTGCTACTGGATTAGTTCTGGAAGGCCTGGCAATCCAGGGAAACATGTCTTATCTTTGAGTTCTGATAAGAAGGAGGACTTGTCTGTGGGCAATAACATGGTCTTGGTTTCTCTGTGAGAAGTTCAGGATGGTGTTGGGGTGGGTTGGATAAAGGGAGGGAGATTTGTGAGAACTGGATCCAAACAAATAACTCTTGTCTGAGAGTGTAGCTCTGAGCCTTTCCCATCTATAGACAATGTCCAGTGACCAAGAAAATACTTTACAATTCCAGAGAGGAATAATGGACTTGGAAGATGAACAAAGGCATTTTGGTAGGACTCACCTTTGCTTTCCCATACAGGCTTTAATTATTATAGTAATGAGCTCATAAGGGACTCTGAAAATACTGCCCCAACATTCCTTGAAATGTTTTTGTTGTGACTATGTTTAGGTTTGCAATGAAATTTCCTATAGATATTCCAGTTTAATCAACTTTGAAAAGAACTGAGCCTGCAATTATGAGGTGGCAATAGAAACCTTTTGTTTTATATTCTGTTTTTTTTTTTTCATTTCAGTTGTGCCTGATTCTTTGTGAACCCATTTGGGGTTTTCTTGGCAAAGATACTGGAGTGGTTTTCCATTTCCTTCTCCAGCTCATTTTACAGATAAGGAAACTGAGGCAAAAAGGAAGCAACTTGCCCAGGGTCATATAGCTAGTAAATGTTTGATGTGGGATTTGAACTCAGATCTTCCTGATTTCAGGCCTAGCTCTCTATCTACTGCCCGACCTAGCGGCCTTTTTTATATTCTTAGCTCCCACAAACTATCAACTGAAAATATACCTCATAATAGTTTGAATAATAATACAAATACATTAGCATTCTTTCCCTTCATTATTCTTAAAAAGCAGGCCACTTTATTAAAGTAGTTCAACAATGAACAGTTATCTAAAGCAAGTGGAAAAAAAAAACTTTCTAAAGGTATTCTTAGGCACCTTCTTTATTGTTTCTTTAATTACAGTAGCAACTTTACCATCTAACCTTTCACACAGTTTGGTTAGAATGTTCCTTTGTAATTCACCCATTTAAAGTAGGACTGAAAGCTTCCCAGTCCATGTGCTTGAGTTTGGATGCTTAGGGCCAGCCTTTCTTCAGTGCCAGTGATTTTGCTCTCATAAACGTTTCACAGCTACTTTCTGCTCATCACTTGCAAAGCGCTCTTATCTGTCTTTCTAGTATGTTTGACTGGGGAACTGAGTTCGGAGTTCCTGCACGTTTTTTCCTTTGTGGACCAAGAAGGGAGATTACCACCACATGCCTGATATTCCAGGTGAAATATTCAGAACTTTTTCCTAATCAGAAGTCAGTAATTTTCCACTCTCTTTTTCTAGAAGAGAGAAACCTTCCCACTTTAGCAAGAGAAAGCTTCTTTTCTAGGTGTTGCTTGAAACTTAAATCAATGAAGCTTCTCTTAATAGCTGAAGTTGCCCATAGCAACCATGTTTACAACTTGCCTTTGCAAGAGAATTCCTCAGAAACTGCTCTCTAAAGGGGTCAATGTCTCTTCCAGAAAATAACATTTAAAAATAGAAAACTTAACAAGGTTACAACTGCAAATTGAAAGTGTTTTTTTTTTTTAAACCTTTTTCCTTCTTGATTCCCTCCAAGACCTTAGCGCTGAAGGAAATCTGGAAATCTCCTCCTCCTTATTGGTGTCATGGACTTCAGTAATTCTCCTCTCTAATCTACCTTTTACAAAGCTGACAAAATATTCTAAGGGTACTTTCGACCACTCCACAGGTTAATCAAAATCCTTCAATGGCTCCCCATTGCCTCCAGGAAAAAAGAGGAATTTCTTAGCCTGACATTTGAGACCTTTTATAACCCTAGTTCCATTCTACCATTCCAACATTATTTTATATTACCCCCCTTCACATGATCTATTTTCCAGGCAGAGTAAAATACCAGCTGTCTCTTGAACTTTATCTTTTGCCTCTCTACATTTAAATTCACAAAACCTCCCTATCTATCATTTCCTCCCCTTTCCCCAAGCCTGGGCTGTACTTTCTCTTCATCTTAGCTTTTTGGAATCTTTAATTTTCTTCAAGGTTCAGTTTTGATGCTATTTCTTCTGTAAAACCTGTAAGAAATATCAAATCTCATCCATGAAGAATAAAACCCACTCCCTATCATACCCCTCAAATGTGGTCATATACCACTTGGTTTAAGATTTCCAGTGAAAGGGACTTCTCTTCCTTCTCCTCCTCTTCCTCTTCCTTTTACTACTACTACTGCTGTTACTACTACTATTATTAATTACTACTGCTGTTATTATTACTGCTATTACTACTACTACGACCACTACTATTACTACTACTACTGCTACTACTACTACTACTACTACTACTACTACTACTACTACTACTACTACTACTACTACTTCTCTTCCTTCTTTTTTGTTTTTTAAGATTAGGGCTCCCTACAGACAGGTCATGGGTTGTCTTTTACATTTCTTTGAATCCCCAACATTTAGAATAGAGTCTGGTACATAGTAGGCACTTAATAAATGTTTATTGACTGACTGACATAGTAAGGATGCCTGCTCAGCTTAGTCCATTGCAGCTCAGAACCCTTGAGCTAATGCAATCCAACATCTTTAGACTCCCTGGTAGCAGGAAGTACTGTTGTTGTCCACCAGGCCTATTGAATTCACTTAGATCTGAACCATCCCATTCATCTTCTGAAGAGTTCAAATTGTTATGAAATTATTCGTTACCTCACGGCCAAATCCACCTCTTCCACTGTTCCCCAGCTGGAAGTTCTCTTTCCTCAAATATTCCTAGAACACCTTTTTTGGACTTCTCATCTGACCTCATCAGACAATTCTCTGTATCATACTCTCTCTGTCCATGAAAGATATCTCTAATAGAATGTAAGCTCCTTGAAGGTGGGCTCTGTATTAGATTACTCTGGAAACAGAAGGGCAATTTGCTATTGTTGACTTCTTTTGCAGTCCACCCTACCCCTGCATGGGTTGGAGTTCATCTTTAGAAGTGTGATGATATTTCTTTATTCTTTTCTTTCAACTCCCCCAGTTTGCCAATAGAGCGCTTATCCAATATTCAGCAACTCTTTGAAGTAGATATTATAGGTATTATTACCCCCATTTCACAAAAGAGGGAATAGGCTTGTGGGTTAAGTAATTTAGCCATGCTTACATAGTATGAGTGGAAGGTGGAATTTGAACCCAGGTTTCTCCTGGATCCATGTTCTGCACACTACCTAGCATGAATCAATAGATTATATGAGTCAAACCGTGGTATAATGCTATTCTGGCTCTCTGGGAGAACTCTATTGTTTAACTGAGTTCATTTAACTTTCTTGTTTTAGAGTTTAGCCATCCTTGGTGTTAGGAAGGTGGTTTTTTTTTTTTTTTAAATAATGTTTAATCCAAATTGGTGCTATTGTTATGCTATTCTATCTCTTCTTATCTGGTCTTGGGTAGAACTGAGACGTGACACTGTCTTATGTATTATACCCAGTTTTTCAGATACTTGAAAATGGCCTTTATCACTCTATCTTTCTTTTCACAAGGACAAAGAAAAAAATGTCAAATTGGAAGGAGTGCGGACTTGCGGAATACCGAAGACATGAACCTTGGAATGGGAGGAAGGGGGTGTGAGGTGGGGGGGGCGGAGGGTCATGAGAGTAATTTTAAGACCGCAGCATGACCATTAATGTCTAACTGGAATTTGGTCAGGCACTGGGGTTAAAGGTCCAATGCTCAGTTGAGAGGGTCCTGGGATCTTAATGAGGAGACTTTGGGGTTTTCCAGATCATCTGAAAGCTGGATTGTTTCAAGTACCAGAGGGCAATGAACACTATATATACACATATATATGTTTCCTTAAAAAAATAAAATGAGTAAAATAAAAAACATTTTGAGTGAACCACATGGTGTTGGACAGGCTTCGACTTTAGTTCTTAGACCTCTTTCTCTTGGCTTCACAGGGACCTGTGGTGAGGGTTCCCGGCTAGCAGTCAAGGTTGATGGGTCAGCTTCTGGCTCCCACTGGTTATTCATTGTGACCCCAGGAAAAGGAGTCAACCAACTATTTCTGGGTCTCACTTTCTCTCTTTTACAAAATATGGGAGGGAATAGCCATGGGCATTTTGTAAAAATGGGATAACATAGGTTAACCAATTCCTATGAGTGCATATACTCTTTCTCAAATGCCACCTTTTAGAATCTTTATTTTCCTTCAAAGCTCAGTTCAGGTGATATCTCTTTTTGAATTCACTAATCCCCTTTCCCCACCAACTTCGTATTATTTCTCTTTACTTCCTCAAATCTTTATGGAACCATTTGTCTGTTGCCTTTGTTCCCTAGCCTGTATCATGATTGTAGCACCTAGCTACACCTACTTGAAACATCCTTTGTTAACAAGGAATCCCTTCTTGAACATCAGCCCCAGATAAAAGTTATATCAGCCTCAAGGTTTTTTGTGGGTTCATATCCATTCAAAGTCATAGTTCATGAGCCCCCACCAATGTTTTTACTTGTACTAGCAAATCAGAGGATAATTCATTCAAAGGAAAGACATTTAATTCTATAACATAATTACAAAAAACAGCTATAGAGCATTTCCTCCATAAATATAGGGCGCAATTTCTTACAAATACACACATCTTAAAGAGAAAGAATTAAGCTCTTTTGAAACAGACTAGCCAGCCAGTTTATAAGAATGTACAAGCACTTAGTTTGTTTTAGAATTTTCTTCCTTCTGCTACCTGTGTCTTTGTTTCTGTCCAGAGCTTCTATCTGACTTAAGGTTAGTAAGTATCCTTAGCTCTAATCAATTCTTGGTTGTTAAAATGTGAGTGAGATATAGGACAGAGCATCTTAGGGGAGGAGGTATACAGTGGGATCACTGTTTTGGGGTGGTGGGTAGGGGAAAGACAGGGAGAAAATTTGTAACTCAAAATCTTGTGGAAATGAATGATGTAAACTAAAAATAAACATAAAATTTAATATAAAAAATGTGGGTGAGTGGAAAAATGTTTCACTGGGTCTTCATTACAATGAATTACAAAAGGCTTTGTGGGGGAAGGACACCATGAAAGGACAAGAGAGACTGTGGAGTGGCTGTTAGCCTCTTTTTCAGTCTCTTTGTTTTAAATTCTTGTCTCACATGTGAAAAGGCTGAGTAACAAGTCTCCCAAACTTGGGGCAACCTCTTTTACTTACTTATTTGTGTATACAGCTAGGTTTCAATTGATGCCCATGATGAATTTCCTGAAGTGATTTCATATATTTGAATTTGCAACTATTTGAAGTTATAATTATGTAAATTCTATAACTGATTCCAGTCCAGATGGATATATGTAGCATGAATTGAAATAATCAGAGCACTTCAGGGGATTTGTTATTTGTATTACTAAAGACCCAATGGTATGTTATAACCCTGTGATAATAATAACAGCTAACATTTATATATAATTTTAAGATTTGCAAAGTGCT
Source organism: Petaurus breviceps papuanus (assembly GCF_028583685.1). Classification (NCBI taxonomy): domain Eukaryota; kingdom Metazoa; phylum Chordata; class Mammalia; order Diprotodontia; family Petauridae; genus Petaurus; species Petaurus breviceps. The sequence goes on from NW_027187376.1 coordinate 1,038,014, forward strand.
TTACAAATATCTCGTATCCTCACAATAATCCTGGGAAATAAGTGCTAATATTTCTGCCATTTTGCAGATTAGAATACAGAGGCTGACAGAGATTAATTGATTTGCCCAGGGGCACACAACTAATAAGTATCTGCTGCCAAAGTTAAACCTAGTTCTTCCTGTCTTCAGGTCTATCCATCACATTATCTGACTGCCTATAATAGAATGGAAGTTCTTTGGGTCATGGGCTGTTTAATTTCTATCTTTTTATCACTAGCACTCATCACTGCAACTTGTATGTAGTAGATGCTTAATATGTATTCACTGAATTGCTTAAATCTCATCTTTTTCAACCCCACTGGTGGGTTATGGGTAGCTGGCATGTTAAGGTATCCATTCAAGGGGAGGAAGGAAGAACCGGAGGATCTACTAAATCATCTAGTTTTTCCCCCTTTTTGTACTTCCACTCAGCCTCTGGAAAATTTCATCCTACATTTATTTTAAATTCTACATTTCTTTTTGCCTCTTGTTTTCTTTGGACCTATAATTTCATTGGTGTAGAGTACTGGTGAGTGAAACAATGGGATTTGGCAAACCACTCAACAGGTCTTAGAGAATTGTTCAAAGCATTGAGAAATTAAAAGACTTGCTTAAGGTTGGGCAACCAAGTATATGTCAGAGGTGGAATTTGAACTCAAGTCATCCTGATTCTGATGATGGGCTTGCCCTCTATCCATTATGTTATATTTCCTCTCAAGTTTTGTTATTATTAGTTTTTTTTTTTTACAAATTATATTTCTCTCATTTTTATAATTTTCTTTTCTTTTTGCTTTTGAAGGTGATTGTGGTTGAGGCAAATGTGTGAGAAATCAGGTGAGGAGTCAGAGAGGACCAGAGAACAAGGCAAGGTGTTAGCAGATCTGAGGTGAATGGACCACCAATGTTGAGGAGATCTTGAAATTGAAGGAATTCCTCCCTCATTCCTTTTTTTTCGCTTTTTTTTTTTGGAGGGCAATTGGGATTAAGTAACTTGCCCAAGGTCACATGGCTAGTTTTTTATGTGTGTGTGTGTGTGTGTGTGTGTGTGTGTGTGTGTGTGTGTGTGT
>NW_027187376.1:1039108-1055005 GCF_028583685.1 Petaurus breviceps papuanus
TGTGTGTGTGTGTGTGTGTGTGTGTGTGTGTGTGTGTGTGTGTGTGTTAAGTGTCTGAGGCAGGATCCAAACTCAGGTCCTCCTGACTCCAGGGCCAGTGCTCTACTCACTGCGCCACCTAGCTGCCCCACCTCCCTCTCATTTCTTAAAATGTTAAGCTCTTTGACAGACGACATTATTTTATTCATAGCTAGGTGGTGTAGTAGATAGAGCACCTGACCTGGAATCAGGAAGACCTGAGTTCAAATCCAGCCTCAAACACTAAATAGCTGTGTGACCTTGTACAAATCACTTCACCCTATTTGCCTCAATTTCCTCATCTGTACAATGAGCTGGAGAAGGAAATGGCCAATCACTCCAGTGTCTTTACTTTTACCTGTGAGTCAAATACAACTGAACAGCAATTATTTTATTCTTTGTATTTGTGTCTTCAGTTACTAGTACAGTGCTCTATACATAAGTAATAGACACTTGTTGATTGGTCAAACAGGAAGTTTTTCCTAAGCTAAGTTAGGATAGGAAGTAATCAGCCTAAGTCCCGCAGGTAGGAGAGGGTGCATCCTATCATAGAAATTGGTTATCCTCAAAGCAAAAGGTTCCAAGTTAAGTCTGGATACCCGGACCTTTCTGTTTTGTACTCTAAGCGGTTTCCTACAAATGTAATGAATTGAACCTGAAATCTGACTGAGTCCCAGTTAAAGTATTTGGGAATCAGCTCATCAGTGTTAGGCCAATTGTATCTAGCATGGAAAGATGGAAAGGAGCCTTAAAGATCAGTCTAATTCACCATCATCTTTCTATAGATGAGACATTTATCTTGGGTTCATCTAGGCGATATGAATTTGTCCCAAATCCCAAACCAGTGACAAGGGTGGGGTAGTCCTAAAGTCTCCGTCCTCTCACTTCATTGTTCCATCATACTTTCCTTCCCATCTAGAATGAAACTCCTACCAAGAGTGGGGGAGGTGATATGGGATGGCGCACTGTCTCCAGAAGGCCTGGATAAAATGCAGACATATTTCTTGAAAATGGAAGAGTATCATCTAACCCTCTTCTGTTAGCATAGCTTTTTCTACCAGATTGCCTGTCACTCTGGGAAGCATAGAGCCTAGCACTGTGGTGATAATAGGATAGGACAAGGGAGGGCAGAAGAGAACAAAGGTTTATTAGTGCCTACTATGTACTAGGCACTGTGACTAAGGACTTTGCAAATATCGCCTTTGATCCTTACAATAGCTTCGTGAGGTAGATGCTATAGCTATCCCCACTTTACAGCTGAGGAAACGGACACAAGCAGCAGTTAAATGACTTGCCCAAAGTCACACAACTGTCTGAAGTCAGACTTGGACTCTGGTCTTCCTGACTCCAGGTCTGGAGTTCTATCCACTGCACCACATAACTGCCTCTGTCTATACCAGCGTGGGTGTCTGGTGTAGGAAGAAGGACCTTGTCTGAGATCAGGAGGAACAGCACCGGAGACAAATGATACAATTCTCCATTTTTATAGTCCTTGAAGGTTTGTGAAACACTCTTCTCACAAAAAAACTAAGGAGAAGGTAGTATAAGGGTTATCCAGATTTTGAAGATGAGGAAATTGAGGCTAATGGTGATTGTACATGTCAGAGCTGAGATCTGACTTCTGGTCCAGTACTCTCTCCAGCACACCACAAACTCGGTCTCATCACAATATTGCCTGACAAAAGGTCCTGCCTTCCCTTCTCTGGTTTCATCCAGTGGCAGGACTTCTGGTGCCTTGACTGGTTCTCCTGCCCCCACCCCATTTGAAGACTGGCTGTTCATTCGACTTGAATGTCCATTTCCAAAAAGCCAAACATATAATTTCAGGTCATGTCCAGTGCCATTTGGAAGGAAGCTCAGTTTTCCCTAACTGAAAACAGCATGCTCTGAAAGTAATTATGGGTGGGGAGGCATGTTCTGGAGAGAGACCCAGGGTTTATAAACAAAGGCTATGCTTCCTATCTGTTTACAGAACAACAGAGAAAAGATTGATACAAAGCCCTAATTAGCTCCTATGACAAGTCAGGAATTCACAGGTGGCCTTGTTATCTAGGGAGCAGCAAGGTAGACTGAGAGCTGGGTCACCCCTTGCTATGTCCATTCATTTTGGCTCTTGGGTTCTATGGGCTCTCTAGGCATAGAATCTTCCTCCTAAGCCCTGCCATATTCACACTTCTGTGTAGCCTGTGGCTCTGAACTCAAGCTCTGTAATCACAAGAACTGAGTTCAGTTTGGGGAAAGGGAATATATTCCATGGTCCTCTTTGGCTTGGGTCGTCAACTTGAGGGGTTCCTCTGGAAAAACAAGCATTTAATTGGTCTTCACAACAGAATGAACAGGGGCTTCAACTGTCATGTAAATACAGAAGCTAACAAAGCATCAACTATAGAGCACTTTTTAATTTATTTAAATAAAAGTACATTTATTTATTTGTTTGTTTATTTATTTTTGCTTTCTGGAGGTGGGAAGGCAGGGCAATTGGGTTTAAGTGACTTGCCCAAGGTCACACAGCTAGTAAGTGTTATGTTTAAGTACTTTCAAGGGTTCTTCTAATTCTTAAATTCTATGATTCTGTGATAGCCTGCCTGTAATGTCCTTCTGCCTCCCAAGAACCTATATAGTGCTTCCAGTTTTCAGTCCTATTTGGATGTGGTCCATCATAAGAAGAAAAACACCTTAGAGTATTTTCCTAGGGAGTCAACTAGCCCACTCCTATGGTTATCTCCATTTTCTCAGACATATAGTGTCACCCTGAGGTTTCAGAACCCCAAAGTGAGGAAAGAACTTAGGTTACTTAGATGGTCTTTGGTTTGAATCAGGGTCTCTTTTGGTGCCCACAAGTGTTCTTTTATTGTTGCAAGTCTGGCCCAAAACCTCTTCATTGCTCTACCGTTAGCATCCTTGGGGAATTGTGGTCCCCTTCAGAGGCCATGCGGCTTCCCAAGCCTGTCTCCAGGGTCTGACTCAGTGTCTGTGTGTAACCTTTTTCTCCTTTCTGTCAAATCTCCTCTGTTTCCAGACCTCACCTGGCTTCTTCTGGGGCTTGTGTGGGCACACCTGCTCCATCTGATGTCAATTGTAGCTATTCCATCCCATTACTGGCTTCCAGCAATATCCCAGTGGGCAGAAGCAATAGTTAGATGGTAGTATATCAAAGTGTACTGAGAACTGGGTGAATGACTAGACCCAAAGTATAGTCATTAATGGGTTGATGTACACTTAGAAGGAGCTCTTCCTGGAATGTCCTAGGAATCTGCCTTTAGCCCTGGATTTTTCGATATTTGGCATGCTTATTAAATTTGCAGTAGATCTGATATGGAGTTGGGAGGAAGAGTCTATTACACATTAGATGAAAAAGTCAGGAACAAAAATCATTTTGACCATCAGGATGATATACTGAAGCTAAATTCAATCACTGCAATGAGGCTAAACGACAACAAAAAGAAACCTAAAACACCACTGATACAGGATGTGGGAGAAATGATCAGAAAATAGTCTGTGTGAAGAAGATCTTGGGGTCCTAGTGGACTACAAGTTCCTTCTGAATAAAAATTATGATATAGCAGCCGAAGAAGGTAATGTGAGGGTCATAGCCCCCAGAACAAGGTTGGTAACAGCCTCATTGTACTCTGCTCCAGTCAGTGAAATCTTGACTATGATAATCAGTTTTGGGCATCACATTTTAAGCAGGATATTGCCAATCCAGTGTGCATCTGGAGGGTGTTAATCAGGATGATGAAAATATTGGAAATGCTGCCATTCAAGGACTGAGTAAAGTAACTGCAGATATTTAACTTGACCAATAGAAAACTCACAGGGAATATAAATGGAAGCCATCTTCAGGTATTTAAAGGGCCATCATCACATAGAACAGAGGTGCCAAATTCAAGTAGAAACAGGGACACTAAACCTTTTATAAAAATTTTTGTGGGTCACATGTTGACTTAGAAAACCGTATATTAACATTTCCTGTGGGTATCTTTTGCATTTTATTTACTTCGTTAAATATTTCCCAATTATATTTTAGTCCGATCTGAGCATTATGGGCCATGTTGAACACTTCTGACATATAGGAGGGATTTAATTGGCACTGCTTGGTTTTAGAGAGTAGAACTAAGGTTGATCAATCAATCAAGACTTATTCATTTGTTTGTTCATTTAGTATCTACTATGTGCCAGGGACTCTCCTGTGTGATGGGGGTAAGAATAGAAAGAATGAAACAATCTCTGCTCTCATTACCCTAGGGGAAACATATTTTTATATGTTTACCTAGGGAAACATCTTTTACATATGCATATACATACATACACAGATACATACACATTTACATGTGTACATATACAGACACATACACATATACACACACATTACGCATAGAATGAATATAAGGCATTTAGTAAGGGCAATGGCAGAAGTTAGAGGGATTCATTTTTCTACCTGATGTAAGAAAAAAAAATTGCTTGTAATGAGGGCTATCAAAAAATAGAGTGAATTGACTCAGGAGGAAGTAGGTTCTCCTTCATGCAAGCTCTTCAACCAGAGACTGGATAAACATCAAATTGTAGTGGGAGTCCCATTAATGGACATGGTGGTCTATGTGACCAACAAAGTTTCTTCTAATTCATTCTACAATTCTCTGATTCTTTGGATACATCTCCAATGTTCATATGATGTCATACAGCATTTCTTTTTCTTCTTTCCTTCCTTCCTTCCTTCCTTCCTTCCTTCCTTCCTTCCTTCCTTTCTCTCTCTTTCTTTCTGTCTCTCTTTCTTTCTGTCTCTCTCTCTCTCTCTTTATTTCTTTCTCTCTCTCTTTCTCTCTCTCTCTGTGTCTCTCTGTCTCTCTTTCTCTCTTTCTCTCTTTCTTTCTTTCTTTCTTTCTTTCTTTCTTTCTTTCTTTCTTTCTTTCTTTCTTTCTTTCTTTCTTTCTTTCTTTCTTTCTTTCTTTCTTTCTTTCTTTCTTTTCCTAACCAAAGCTTGAAAAAGAATTCCCATTGTAACATATCTTAGAAGTGGTCATCCTAACTCTGCTTGTAGACCTCTGAGGAGGAACTTAACCTGTTCACTAAGGCACACTTTTGGATTGCTCTAATCAGGAGGGTAGGGAAACTGGGTGGTACACTGGATAGAATGCTGGGCCTGGATTCAGGAACAATCATCTTCATGAGTTCCAATATGGCCTTAGACTTGTAATAGCTGTGTGACCCTGGGCAAGTCACTTAACCTTGTTTACCTCAGTTTCTTCATCTGAAAAATGAGTCGGAGTAGGAAATGGCAAACTACTTTAGTTTCTTTGCCAAGAAAACCCCAAATGGAGTCACAAAGAGTTGGATAAAACTGAAAAATGACTGAACAACAGTAACAACAAAAATATAGGGTGTGTTGGAAAATGTTTAACAACCAGTTTTCTGGAAAAAAAATATGTACAGAAGCTACCTTTTAAGTTTCACCTGCATTATTGACATTTTCTCCATCACTTTCTTCAGTCTAGAAGTAAATATACTAAATCAAGCCTCAGTTTGTAACATTCGCCAATTTCCATGGTGTAAATGTTCAAAGTGAAAATTAAACAGTTGGATCTTGGGAGCTGGTTGGGGCTGGCTCTGGTACGCTCACTCCTGGCTTTAATTGTTAGGAAGATTTCCTTTATATATTCCATTTTCCTTTTTGCAACACCCACCAATTGCTCCTGGCTTTTCCCTCTGGGGCCAGACTGGACAATTTTATTCCTCTTTAACATGACGTTGCTCCAAATAACAGAACTCAACTATCATGTGCCTCCTCGGGCTTCTCCTTTCTAGGTTAAACATCTCCCTTCAACACTCTGGTTGCCTTCTTCTGGTCACTCTATCAATTTCCTTCCTAAACTGTGGTGTGCAGGACTAAATGGAATCCTTTAGATGTGGTTTGACCGGGGCAGGATATCGGGGACCATCATCTCCCTATTCCTGGAAACTGTGCCTCTCTTAATGCAGTGCAAGATGACATTAACATTTGCAGTTACCACATTTCACCACTTTAGTGGCTTGTAGTTCACAAAAATCTCTATATTCTTTTCAAATGAAATACTGTCCTGCCACATCTTTCCCATCTTGAACTTGTAAAACTGATTTTGGGGAATGAACTTACCTTCATCTTACTGGATTTTACCTAATGCTCCAGCACGTCAAAATCTTTTTGGATCTTGACTGTCATTCAATGCATTAGCCATTGTGTGCTTTTGTGTACGAATTTGTTCAACTACCTTCTATGCCTTTTCTACCAATATTTGTTGTCGCTTAGTAATTTTTCACTTATGTCTGACTCCTATTTGGGGTTTTCTTGTCAAAGTTTCTGGAGTGGTTTGCCATTTCCTTCTCCAGTTCATTTTACAGATGAGGAAATTGAGGCAAACAGGGTTAAGTGACTCATGCAGGATCACATAGCTGGTAAATAAGTTTGTATTTGAACTCATGAAGCTGAGTCTGCCTGACTCAAGGTCCAGTGTTCTATCTATTATACCACTTAGTTGCCCAATACAGCTAAAAACAAAACAAAATAAATAAGCCTCTTCTGGTTGTGCTTAGCTTCCTTTCCAGCCTTGGCTCATTCTTAGCTTTGGCATTCTGGACTATTTTTTTTACAGAAATGTAAATTGTATCATCAACTTATAGTCCTCTCTGTTAACTGCACTTGCTTCCATCTTCTGCGCATATCTTTAAACCATATTAGTTGGTTGGAGAGTTCTCTGTGCATCCATATTAGTTTCTTCAGATAACTCCCATTTTTTCTCTCATTGGAATTGTTTCCATCGGTATTTTCATATTCCTTTTTGAGAATTTGCTACTATTTCTAGGATGACTTTCCTTGTAGAATTCTAGAGAAGCTAGGAATTATCTGAAGAGTCTATGGCATCTTACTTAACCTGCTGAACTCTGATTATGTTTTCCCTAAGTCTTGGGTAGGTACCTGTCAGACTGTATCCAGATTTCTTTTCCATTACGAATTCTAGGATGGAGGGGTCATTTCCTCTCAAATTTCCTATCATTTCTTTGCTAGCAACCAATCCTCCTCATTAGGGAAAATCAGATTCAAAATTAAAGTGTCCCTTGATGGTTCCTCCACCTTTTGAAGGATAAACTTATTATTAAGACAACTAAAGGCATTATTAGCTATTCACTTGGGGCAGGGAGAGAGAGAATTTCAGCAGATATCTGAATAATTCAAAGTCTCCCACCACCATTATGCCATACCAGGCTTATGATCTCTTTCTTGCCCCCCTCATCAATTTCCTCTCTCCAGTGACAGGTATTCATATATTCCAATGATAAAAATTGTGTTTATATCTCTTTTCTTTGATGTTCACTCAGATGATGTCCTTCATGCTTCCCTTTTCCTTATCCTAGATTACTTCACATGGTTATGCTTTCTAAATGTGCTTCTCCCTCAGCCATATCTCTTTTACTTATCCCATTTATTTTGAACAGATATATCCACCAAGCACCATATTCGTTATGGTTTTTTTTAATCAATTAAGTCTTAGTGATATCTATGACTTTAAATTTGCATTGTTGCATTAGTCTCTCCAATGTATTATTTCATGATTTATTATTTCATTTATTATTGCATGAATTTTGAGTATTTGTCAATAGATACTTGAAACCACGGATTTTCGAACTGACTTTATCTTTGGGTGTTGCCTCCTGTCTCCTCCTGGATTCCTCAAATTCTATTCTTCTTCCTTTATTGTACCTACTTTCTATGGTATCTGATTTGATGGCTATACAGAAACAGTATTTTCTCTCTCCCCTTCACCCAATATTTTTTATTTGAAAGCACTTTTTCTGAGACTCTAGGGAAACACATTCTTGCCAACCTTTGTTAGGTTCTATCTATAGCCAGAAGTTTATCATTCTTAGATTTTAGGCCATTCTCTCATTCTTGGAACCATTATCTAAGGAAGAGTTCAATTAAATTCAATTCAACAAGCATTTATTAAGCCCCTGCTATGTGTCAGGTACTGTTCTATGCCCCAGGGAAAGCAATACAAAAAGGAAACAGTTCTTGACCTCTAGGAACTTATATTTTACTTGAAGGAAATGGAATATACACAAATAAATAAATTCAAAGTAATTCAGAGGGAAAGGAAAACACTTGGAAGTGGGAGGAAAAAGTAATTGATTAATAAACATGAATTAAGTGCCTATTAAATACTGGGAACTTGGCCAAGCACTGGAGATACAAAGAAAAAAAAATGATTCTGCCCTCAAAGAGCTTACATTCAAGGGGGGGAGATAACAAGTACATGGATATATACAAACACACATATATATGCATGTATACAAATATGGTATAAATACATATATACATGCATATACATACATGTACAGAATAGGCAGAAGGAGACCTTAGTAGGAAAAAATTTAATAATTAATGGGCCTGGGAAAGGCTTTCTGCTGAAGGTGAAATTTGAGCTGGGTTCTGAAGGAAGCCAGGGATTCTAAGAGGCTTAGGTGAGAAGGGAGAGCAATATTTTTTTTTCCCATAAGCATTTGCTCATTTCTTTTTCTATCAGGAGTTCTAAGTCTGGGGTTTGTGAACTTTTAAAACATATATTTTTGTAATTTTGTTTCATTGTAATTGATTTCCATTATAATCCTATGAATTTTTCATTTTATGCATTAAAAAAATATTCTGAGAAGAGGTCCATAGGCTTAAGAATCCTTAACCTTTATTTATAACAAACTCCTAATCTCCTGGACATGTTCTGGAGAACACAGGCATCAAGATTACTGGCTATGTTATTTATAAATAGTGTGATAAACAATAAAACAGACATAAATAATTGCAACATATCAGCTTTAAGAAATATCACAAAGTTATCTTTAACCATCACTAAAACTGTTGACTTCTCAGTTCTGGAAACACAGTTCTACCATTCACTTCTCTAAACATTCCAATATAAGACATTTCTCATAATTTGTCTTCATTTTTCTTTTCAAGATAAGGTTAAACTTAGTATCCTCAGGAAATTAGTTCTCTTAGTCCCTCTTCTTTGTCTTCTGTTTCAGGCATCATAGTTAATAGTCTCTTCAGAATAGCAGACAAAATGATCTCCTCCCAGACTACTCAATGGCAGTTAAATGATTGTGCTAAAATTCTACTGTCTCTTAAAAATAAGTTAGCCCTGTCTAGTATCTGTGGGTAAGGCTATAGCTATGGTGTGAAATTTATTTAAACAAACTTTTGACGTTGAAAAGTGGGAACTGGATAAAATAATACACATCAACACATACTATTACCATTTTCTAAGGAGCTCTAATTGATTTTAATTAATTACCACAATGAAGAGACTAAAACACTGTAGACTGTGATTCAATCCATAAATGTTTATCTCCTTGCAAAGTGGAAGGATAGGATAGCTAAAGGCATTTTAGACGATATACTCATTTTAGGATCGATCATTCAATCAACAAAGATTTAGTAAACATCTACTATGTAAGAAGAGGCTAGGTGCTGAGAACACACTGGTAAAACATTATGAGCAATATTATCTCCTAAAATGCCAAGAAGCAATGAAGGATAATAATACCTAGCATTTATATAGTGCTTTAAAGTTTGGAAAATGTTGTATAAGTATAATCTCATTTTATCCTTACAATAGCCTTGGGAGGGAGATGCTATTGTTTATTCTTCATTCCTTTTCAGGTTTCACTTGTGATTCTCCTTTGTACTTTCTCTCTCATGCCCCACAAACCTCTTCACTCCATCACTGGACTACTTATCACTTTAGAAGTGCCCTTGGCCCCTGTGGCCTCACTCTCTGATGAGTGTGGCTGGCTCTTTCTGCTGGCTCTTCCCAGAATCTCCATTTTAAGGAGGGTGCCCAGTACCACTATATCTTTACTCTTGACCATCTGGAGTTTCTCTACCATGTCCTGGGTCAGGTATCTTCATCTCCTGCCTCTCTTATTTCAACTTCCTTTTATGTGTTGTCCTCCTGCACTAGAAGGTAAGCTACTTGAAGGCAAGTATGGTCTTTCTTTCTGCTTATATTTTATTCCTAGTCCTTGGCATAGTGCCTGGCTTATAGAAAGCTCTTAATGCTTGTTGACTTGACTTGAGGAAAAAAAAAACAAGTTTACAGAAAACAAGAGTCCCAACTAAGCCAAATCATCCTGTGGGCATTTAAGGATGGAAAAAAAATGTCCATAATAACCATTTCTCTACATCTGTGAGAGTGAAGCTAACAAAACCAAATTTAAACATAATAGTCTACATGTGCTGCATGAGGAAGGAGAAATTATCCTAATGAAAAGAAATCATTGGAAGAGCAGTTAGTATTTAAATTAATTTAATTTAATTTAAATTAAAAAATACTAAAGCAAGTTTTAAAAGAAGACCTATATGCTGGAGGTGACATAATTTTGAGGACATGTAGGGATCAATTCTCTAGGTACCTGAAAGAGGAGAGGATATCAAATTGAAAATAGTCTTGGATGTTATAATCACCAAAAGGAGATGATTGAGAAAATAATAGTTACCACTGACTTTCATGCCTGACTTCGCATTTCTTCAAAAATTTTATGACAATACAGTATATATAAATGGAATTTAGTTCAATTTGATTCAACAAGCATTGAACACATATTATGTTCCAGGTTCTGTACTAGACTGAAAATATAAAGACGAAAATGAAAATACAATAGGCCTTTCATAAGCTTTCATTACATTCAACTGGTGTTGATACTACTATTAATCAACACAAGATAGGCAAAGTGAAGGCAAAATGGTTTTTTAGGGTGGGATCCCTGATGGAGGCATGAGAAAGGAACAGATAGGATTTTGTGAATAGTTTAATGCTGTAAGCTAAATCTTGACCATTACACAATTGACTGAAAATTGTAACTTCAATACAACTTGTTTACTTTTTCTTGAATAATATTTCATCTTTTTCCCAGCTGCATGTAAAAACAATTTTTCACATTCATTTAAAAAATTTGAGTTCCAAATTTTCTCCCTCCCTCCCCACTTCCTCTCCCCGAGATGGGAAGCAATTAGATACAGGTTAGATGGGTAATCATTCAATTGTTTATTGTTTGTTTATGTTAAAAAAGTTTTTGATTTGGTAAAGCATAATGCCTCCTTCAAGACTTTCCTCCAGCCAACTCTTTCCTATTTATATGTAAAAATTTATGATTAACTGAAGGGTATAACAATAAGGATATGTTTGATAATGCTTTGATTATGAATTAATTATTAATTACTATTATTAATTAAAGTTAACGTGGCGGCTAGGTGGCGCAGTGAGTAGAGAGCCCGCCCTGGAGTCAGGAGGACCTGGGTTCAGTTCGGCCTCAGACACTTAACACCCACACAAAAAGGACTAGCCGTGTGGCCTTGGGTAGGTTACTTAACCCCAATTGCCCTCCTCCAAAAGGCAAAAAAAAAAAAAAAAGAAAGTTAAGGATTGCCTTGAGGGTAAAGGAGAGGTGGCTATTGGGTATGCAAGTTGGCATTGCCAACTGCAAATTGAGTAGAAGTGATGTAAAAAACTAGAAATGAGGGTGGGTCAGTCATGTAGTAGGATGTCAGATAATTAACTGTTGGTGCTCAGTGCTTCATGGATATGGTTGTAATTTTAATAGGCTTAATGGTAGAACTCTGGTGGATAAGAGTCACAAAAGATAAGAAGGAAGGTATGACGGGAATTTGCATCAAGTCAAGATGTGGTTACATGGAAAAGACCACATGTCCACTGGCGTATCAAATAATAACAACTCCTATTTCTAGAATACTTTAAAGGTTTTCAAAGTGCCTTCCCCCAGAACAACCCCATGAGGTAGGTAATAGTGCACATATTATAATCCTCATTGATCAAAGTACTGTAAGTTGCAGAACTAGTACTGATTGGCATTGGTAGAGGGAATTTCTTCCCTGGGAGTTCCCCATATTAATAAAACAACAGACATAGTCTAGATTCATTCCCTTCTCTCAAAGAAAAATGAAACTCTGAGGAATGGATTTGTAGTGGGTATAATTTCAGACAGGTGGTATGAGATGTATTTTGGGTATGTATAGACACCTTTCTCAGAGCCCTATGGATGACATATCCATCTTCCTTGTTCATCTAGACACCTTTCCTCGTCCATCTTTTCCCCGTGTCTGAGACCCCAAAATTAGAATGATGGAACCATAGAACATTAGAGCTGAATGTTAGAGCATAGAATGTTAGATCCTTTAGGGGTCATCTAGTGTCATTCCTCAACCTCCCCTCTCCCATTTTATAGGTCGGGGAATGAGGATCTGAGAAAGAAGTAACTAAACAGCAAGGACCTTGGTAGAAATCCTAGACTGGCCTATCTCCTCTGTTACATTGCTTTCTGCATCAGATTCACTCAGGGCCTTGCTCAAGCAGGGTCATTGTGGAATCAGATTTTTGGGAATCCACTTTACTTTAGCACTTTCCCCTGTTGGGGAAAAGCAGAAATCCGCTGAGCTTCTTAGAGTCTATTGAACCCCACCTCAGAATGATTCCAATCTCCTTCAGTCCCCGGTGAGTTAAAGACAGCAGACATTGGCTTTCCCAATGGGCTGACTAGACTGGCATATTTGGGAGGCTTCCCCCTGGGCTGACTGGGCTGGGATTGGAAGGCTCTGGTTTGGGGCTCCAAGCCAAACCTCGGAGAGCACAGCCTGCCTCAGGCTCTGGCGAGGCAGTGAACTTTATGGCCCCAGGCAGGAGCCAAAGACAATGGTTCCTTTCACTCAGCATTTTCAGAAGAGGCAGGGTGGGGAGCAGCCGGCCAGCCAGGCAGCTTAGAGCTCCTATTTTTTTTTTTTTTTTTGGAGAGAGAACTGGAACTTAAAAGACCCAGGTTGTCATCTTGGCCTTGATGATAATGGGTTGTGAAGCCTCCCTCACCCATTTGTGCCTCAGTTTCCTTATTTGGAAGATAGGGATCATAGTATCTACCCTACTTATTTCATAGGAGTATGGTATGGGGTGAGGGTGAGGGTGTGTTGGTAGAAAGTGAAGGTAACATGGTGACATGGAAAAAAACTTTGAAGCTGGAGTTGACAGGACCCATGGTGGAATCTTCATTTTGCTATTTGCTAGACCCTAGACAGGGCAGTGTGGGAGAGATCTGTCCTCTGAGTCAGAACAATTCAGATTTAAGACCCACCTCTGAAGTAAGGTTACCTGCTTTCTAACCCTGGGCAAGACACTTAGCTTGGTGCCATAGACAGCTAAAGCTAGAAAGATGAGAAGCATTTGCTGACTTTGCTTGGTCCTCTGTGGAGTTCCCCACACTGCTGAAATCACGTCTGATCCCCAATCTGCATGGAGGTTGTTTGTACATAGGTGTTTGCATGTTGTCTCCCCTATTAGACTCCCTGAGAGCAGAGGCTGACTGGCTTTTGCCTTTTTTGGGATCTCTTGTGTTTGGCACAATGACCGACACGTAGTAAGTGCTTAATAAATGTTTATGGACTGACTATTGATCTCTTGAACGTGACATAACCTGGGTAAGTTACTTCCCCTTTGTGTGTGAGTCTCAGTTGCCTCAAGGGAATTTATTTTAAGATAGATTACCTTTAAGGCAGCCCTTTTCCAGCTCAGATGCTGGCATAACTCTGATAATAGATAGGAAAGCGGTTTGAAGAAGGAGAAAGCTGTGAAAATGTAAGGGGAAGCATTGAGGGAATGATGTCTGGATATAAAATTGAGTGCTTGGTCTGAAGAGGGGTTGGTGGATGGTGATGCCTGTGAAATTCTCAGACCAAGAAGCCAGAGTCTGCCTCCCTCCAAAGACGGGAGCACAAAAGACCCATAAACAGTTCCTCTCCTTCTGGGATAGAATAATTAGGAAGCCCATGAATTAGCTTCTGTTCTGAATGGTAGTAATTTGTCAACCTAAGAAAGACCTTGAGCCTTGATTGAAGGTATCAGTGTGCAAAAGTATAGACTTGTTCTCAGTGCCTCTGAAACTATGCATGTGTGGGGAAATTCATAGCCATTATCATTCACTCCTGGGCATCAAATGACATATGCATATATAAGCACATATATGTATATATGTACTCTAACATACCTGTATTTTTTTGTTGTTCAGTGATTTTCAGTCACATCTGACTCTTTGTGACCCCATTTGGGGTTTTCTTGGCAAAGACACTGGAGTGGTTTGCCATTTCCTTCTCTAACACATTTTACAGATGAGGAAACCAAGGCAAACAGGGTTAAGTGACTTGCCCAGGGTTACACAGCTAGTATCTGAGGCCAGATTTGAACTCGTCCTTCTGACTCTAGGCTCAGCACTCTATCCATTGTGTTACCTAATGTACCCCTATAGAAGGATGAACAGCACAGGGCTGGGGCACTAGGAACAGATTAGCCCTGGGGGTATTTTGGAAAATAACTAGCTGCTCTTTTGTCCATTTTTGACTCTTGGATCAAATAGCATTATCTTTAGAATGCAGGACCTGGGTTTGATTATTAGCTCAGCAACTTACTAAGTGTGCGATGTCAGGCAAGTTGTTTAAGCAGGCCAGGCCTTAGTTTCTTCAAAATGTTGTTGCTGTTGTGATTGCTATATTTGTCCTTCCTTTTTGAAGAGGGCCATGGCATGTAAAATTAGGGGACAGGCCGAGAAGTTCTCTATGTCTATTTCAGTTCTAAATCCTATGATTACAGGGTCTTAGAGCTTGAGGTAGAAGGTATCAGAAGGACCATCTAGTCCGACCCCCTTATTTTATAAATAAGGAAACTGAGGCCCAGCAAAATTAAGTTTCTTTCCCAAGTTCAACCATGGGGTTAATGTCAGAGGTGGGATTTGAATTCAAGTCCTCTGATTCTTGTAGCTAGATAGCGCTACAGTGCATAGAGCGCCTGGCCTGGAGTAGGAAAGACTCATCATCCTGAATTAAAATCTGGCCTCAGACACTTACTAGCTGTGTGACCCTGGGCAAGTCACTTAACCCTGTTTGCCTCAGTTTCCTCATCTGTAAAATGAGCTGGAGAAGGAAATGGCAAACCACTCCATAGCTTTGCCAAGAAAACCCCAAATGGGGTCATGGAGAGTTGGATACAACATAACCACCACCACCATCACCACCACCATGTCTGTCTCTAGAATCACTGCTCTTTCCATTATTAATTAATTAATATTAATTTATTTAATTTTATCCATTAATCGATTAAACATTAATCCACTGCTCTTTCAAATTGGATGGGGCCTTAGACATTATCTAATCCAACATCCACATCAGAATTTCCCACTGGCTCTGCCACTTAACTGAGTGATACCCATTCCCTCAGTTTCCCCACTTATTATAGGAGTTTGCTCATACTTAATAGATATAATAAGACAGGAGCAGAAAATGAGTCTAGAAAAAAGTTGTGGAGAGGGAGAAGAATGAAGGGGGAAGGGTGCAGGGGAGAAAAGGAATCAAGGGATCCTGACTTATTGCTTGCTCTTTGGCCCTACTCTGTCTGCAGCAAAGGTAACATCACCACTGAAGGGGGAAGCTGAGCAAATTGGGAGGACAGGAGTGTGTTGGGACAAGGCTGAGAGATAGGACAGCAAAAAAGAAAAAATAAAACTGTGGGGGCATCCCTGGGGAAATGCCACACTTGGAGCTCCAAAGGCTGCTGGGGTGGGGGTATTGGGACTGCCTTGGTAGGGGGTGTCCTGGATTGGAAATTCCAGGGGTGTTGCAATTCTGGAATGTGGTGGATTGGCATTGAGGCCTCAGAAAAGCCAGAGGGCCCTACCATGCCAGACCATAATAACCCCCTTGCAGTGTCTCCAACCAGCACCGTCCCCTTTGACTCCCAGGCATACTAAATTCACACACACACACACACACACACACACACACACACACACACACACACA
>NW_027187376.1:1055015-1065830 GCF_028583685.1 Petaurus breviceps papuanus
ACACACACACACACACACACACACACACACACACACACACACACACAAAATGCAACTCCGTTTTAGCCCGGCTGCCTAATAGCTACTGTTGTGTTTGCACTGTGCCCGCAAGCATCATGGGCCATTAAGAAAGCCGTCCATTGAGATCCTGGGCTGCCATTTATTGGTCTGGAGACTGGAGCCTGTCCAGACCAGTCAGCCCCTCTGAGGAGACATGAATGGCTACACAAGGCAAGTTGTTTTCAAAGAGAGGGACCCCTGCAATTAGCTGGCAGATGCTGAAGAAAAGGGGACAAAGCTCTCCCCAGGCTTAACAAAAGAAAGGAGCCATCACAATGCACTCTGTTGGCTTACACACAGGCACGCCCAATGCACACACTTAGCTACTCTTATCCTGGCCAGGCAGAACAGGCACCCACAGCCTATGTGTATGGTGTGGGATGATGGAGAGAAGATACTGGCTTTGGAGCCAAGAGACCTAGTTTTGTATTGTGTCTCTGACACTAGCTGGATACTCCAAGATAAGCTGCTTCTCTGAGCCTCAGTTTCCCCATTTGCAAAATGGCATGATTAGACACTACACTACTTTCTTCACAAGTTTGATGTGAGGAAAATACTTTGTAAGGTTAAAAGTACTGGACAGATATGAGTTATTATTATGTGAAACTCAGCATGAAGAGAAGGGGAAGGCAGAAACATTTATTATGCACTTTTTATATACCAGAAACTATTCTAAGTTCCTTACAAATATCTCATTTGATCCTCATAACCATTCTGCAAGGTAGGTGCTATTATTATCTCCTTTTTATAGTTGAGGAAACTGAGTCAGAGAGTGATTGATGTACCAGGAGGCACAGAGCTAGTAAGTACATGAGACCTAATCTGAACCCAGCTCTTCCTGACTGCAGGTCCAGTGCTTAAGCAACTGAGCCACCTAGATGCATTGCACAGAGTGGTCTTTTTCGACAACAAAGGTCCATTGCAACCACCACCACCAACAAGGTACCTGATCATCATTCCTTGAAAGAATGAATGCATATGGACACACATCCAGGTACTTCCCCTCACTCCTCAAACCACTCATACACACATTTAGTTCAATTTGACCAGCATTTACTAAGTGTTTACATGAAGTAGTTACCAAGTGCTGTCGATGCAGAAACAAACAAGCAAAAATAATCCCCATGGGAAGATATGAGAGAATAGATTGGGGGAAGGGGTATTCAGTAGGCTCCCTATTTTGGGATGGGGGGTAGGGGAAAGATGGGGAGAAAATTTGTAACTCAAAATCTTGTGGAAATGAATGTTGAAAATTAAGAATAAACAAATAAATTAAAAAAATAGTCCCCATAAATACAAAATAGAAGGATACCTTGGTCATGATCCAGTCCCACCCAAAGAACCTCTTTATAACCTACATGGTGAGTGGCCATCCACACTTTGCTTGACTTACAGCAAAGGGGAGACCCACTCCTGAGGCCGTTAATTCAACTTTTGGATAGCTCCAATTATTAGTAGGGGCAGCTAGGTGGTGCCATAGTGCATAGAGTGCAGACAGAGTTAGGAAAACTCATCTTCCTCAGTTCAAATGTGGCCTGAGAAACAGTTTATCTCAGTTTCCTCATCAGTAAAATGAGTCAGAGAAGAAGATGGTCAACCACTCCAGCATCTTTGCTAAGAAAACGTCCAACGGGGTCACGAAGAGTCTGAAATGACTGAACAACAAAAATTGTTAGTAAGTTTTTCCTTACTCAAGACTAAATTTGCCATTTCATGACTTCAACCCATTGTTCCTAATTCTGCCCTCTGGGGTCAAACAGAACAAGTCTAGTGCTTTTTCTAGAACAGTCAGGCAGCAAGTATTTATTTGCTAAATAATATTTTATGTTTTCCGATTACATGTAAAGATAGCTTTCAACATTCCTTTTTCTATAAGATTTTGAGTTTCAATATTTTCTTCCTTCCTTCCACCCCCTTTCCCCAAGATAGCAAGCAATCTGATACAGGTTATACATGTGCAATCATGTTAAATATGTTTCCACATTAGTCATGTTGTGAAAGAAGAAACAGAACAAAAGGGAAAAGCTACAAAAAAAGTGAAAATAATCTGCTTCTATCTGCATTCAGACTCCATAGTTCTTTCTCTGGGTGGTTAGCATTTTCCATTTATGAGACTTTTGGAATTTTCTTACCATTCAACAAACATTCATTAAATATCTATTTTGCTCCAGGTGCTGTTCTGGGGAGACAAAGGCAAAACCTCCCCCCATCAAAAACCCCCCAAAACTAGAGCCTGCTTTTAAGAAGTTCAAGTCCAATGAGGGAAACAACATGCAAACTGCATATATGTGTATATGCATGCATATAGGTATGTATGTATGTATCTATCCCAGGGAAGACAAAGAGAGAATGTGACCCTTGCTTCAGAATTAAAAGACTGTCACCTCTTAAATTAGGTGCCAACTTTGATTCCACACATACATAAAACATACATATACATACATAATCAATCTAATAAATTAGAAGTACTCTCAGAGGGAAGGCAAGAGGATTAGATAGAGCTAGGAATAGCTTGTTGCAGAAGGTGGGATCTTAGCTGAGATTCATAGGAAGTTGGAGAAGGCAAGAAGTGGAGATGACCAAGGAAAATGCCATGTCTGTTCATGAGGGCCATGTAGTGAAAAGGTTTGTTATTAAGAAATGAGGTGTCAGGAAGGAGAAGCAGCAAAGAGGCTAATATTACTGGAAAGGTAGGGAAAAAGATAAATAAATAAATAAATAAATAAATAAATAAACAAATAAATAAATAAATAAATAAATAAATAGGTAGATAGATAAATAAATGAATGAATGAATGAATGAATGAATGAATAAATAAAAGCCAAACAGAATTTTATATTTGATCCTGGAGTTCATAGGGAGCCACTGGAGTTTACTGAATGGGAAGGCAGGACAACAGGGCCATATCTGGGCTTTATGAAAATCCCAATGGCAGCTGAGTGGAGGACAGAGAGAGGCTTGAGGCAGGGAAATCAACCAGCAGGCTATTGTGATGGTCTTGGCTTGAGGTGATGAGGGCTTGTATCAGAGTGGTGGCGGTGTTGGAGGACAGGAGGTGTGTGTGTGTGTGTGTGTGTGTGTGTGTGTGTGTGTGAGAGAGAGAGAGAGAGAGAGAGAGAGAGAGAGATTCTTTTTTTTTTTTAAAGCAATCAGGGTTAAGTAACTTGCTCGAGGTTACATGGCCAGTTATTTCTGGGTGTCGTGCTAAGTATCTCAGCCTGGATTAGATCCCAGGTCATCCTGACTCTGGGGCTGGTGCTCTTACTCACTGCGCCACCTGGCCACCTCTAAGCAATTGGGGTTAAGTAACTTGCTCAAGGTTACACGGCCAGGTGTTTCTGGGTGTCGTGCTAAGTATCTCAGCCTGGATTCGATCCCAGGTCATCCTGACTCTGGGGCTGGTGCTCTTACTCACTGCGCCACCTGGCCACCCCTAAGCAATTGGGGTTAAGTAACTTGCTCAAGGTTACATGGCCAGGTGTTTCTGGGTGGGTGCTAAGTGTCTGAGCCCGGATTCGATCCCAGGTTATCCCGACTCTGGGGCCAGTGCTCTTACTCACTGCACCACCTGGCCGCCCCAAGAGAGAGAGATTCTGAAGAAAGGAATGAAAGGACCTGGCAACTCATTGGATGTGGGAGGAGAGAGAGAAGTTGAGGACGGTACCTAGGTTAAGAGGTAACAACCCTGTGAGTACTTGAAAACATGGATTATATTCTCTATATGTCTTCTCTAGGCTAAAATTCCTCAGTTCTTCACCTTGTCTTTATATGGCATCAGTTCATCATCATCTTGGTGTCCTTCCCTACTTTTTCATTGTATTTCCAAAGGAAGAAATAAGATAGGGACTGGGGTAGGTCTGATCCAGGGCTGAGAGAAGTCCTGTTCCAGCAGTACTCATAGTGATTTGAGCAGGTTCTCAAGACATAGAATAGGTGGTCAGATGGGGGCAGTGTGTATCCAACTACTATCCACCCCTATCTCCACCCACTCTGAGTTAGACTAGGATATAGAGGGGCCAGAGTGCATAGGGAAGGACCTTCTCTCTGATTAGCTACTTGTCCCTAGTCATCAGACCAGGAGCTGGGACCAGTGAAATGCTATCTACATAGTCAAATTTTAGCAAATTTGTTAAAAGAGTGTTGGTTGGAAATAAGACCTATATTTTACTTACTGCTGTGGCATTCACTCTGGATCTCTGTTTCCTCTGACAAATGAGGTTGTTGCACAAGGTTGTCTCTAAAATCCATATAGTTCTATCAACCTGTGAGTGAATCTATGTGATTTGAGCTGCATTTGACAACAATTCAGTTAAGCCTTGATTTTGATAAGAATTGAATGAACAAAGGCTTCAAACATCGCCCATCTTTCGGGCCTCAGTTTCCTTCTCTGTTCAATGAAAGAGTTGAACTAGATGATCCCAAAGGAATGTTCCAGTACTAATACATGTAATTATCACAATTCTTTTTTGGGGGCTGTGACTTTAAGCCCTATTCTATCCGTAAAAATCATCTTTTCACTATAGAGGCTACCATTCTACTCCTATTCCAAGAAATTTCTTGGAGTTCAAGTTCTCTGCATGGAAATGATAATACAATTCAGGGGAACGTGTGAGTTCACAAAATTAAGTTTTATAGAACAAAGAGAGGAGAATCTGGACAGACTCTTGGTCTCTTGCTAGGATGAAGCTGATATGTGATGATCAGGTAAAGAAGACTGAGTAGAAGTGCTCAGATGGGAGGAAAACCCAACAGGAAGCAATTTCACAGAAGTGAAATCAGGAAAATATCGAGGAGGAGAAGGTGATGAGCAATGAGCAGAGTCATCACGGAAGGATGGAAACTAATAAAGGGTCTTTGGATTTGGCAGTTAAGAGAGGATTGGAAGACTTAGAAAATACGCTTTAAGTCAAATAGTGGCGTTGGAAGTCACGCTGCCTTTCACTTATTGTGAGCGAAGCGGAAGGTGAAGAAGCAGAGATGATGAATCTTTTGATGGCTTTTTCTAGGGATCTGGCTATGAAAGTTGCAGGGTTTCAGCTCCAGTCTTTGGGTGCTTATTGGTATGTCAATACACCCTGGCACATGTGTGCATATTTCTAATTAACAGGCAGTTTTTTTCCCTCCTTAGGCTTTCCATCAAACCCCAATTTGCTCCTGTAACTCCCATCCATTGTTTTTCATGCTGCCTATAGGGCCAAATAAAAGAAATCAAATACCTCCCGAACATGAGAGCCATTAATTTCCTTGAAGGCTGCTCTCATTCTCTTTCCCCACACCTTGTTCTATTCTCCAGGTTGAACATTCCCAGTCCCATCAGTTGACCTTCAGGTAACCTGGACTCAAGGCCCTCCTCTTCTTGTTTTCCAGCTCCTCAATTTTCTTAGGCACCTCGAGTTGAGCACAACACATCAGGGGAGGCCTGCCCCTTCAGGACAGAGCACTATTTAATATCTGGAAGCAATTCCTTTCTTAATCCAATCCTAGATCACATTAGTTCTCTTTTGGCTACCACATCATAATGCTGACTCATATAGAGCTTGCTGCCTACCAAGACCCCCAGATCTTTTTAAGACAAACTGTTGTCAAATTAGGACTCTCCTGTTTTTGAGAACTTGGGTCTTTTTTTTGAGACCAAGTATGAGGCCATCTAGTACTTAAGGCACAGTGCAACTGTCATAAATGCTTATTGATGGATTGTTCCCTAGTGAATTTCTTCCTATTAGACTCAATCCATTAATCACCAAGTATTGTCACTTAGTGTATGTAAAGCATTGTGCTGGGTGTTGGGGAAACAGAGACGAAGAGTGTCACAATCACTATTTAGAAGGAGCTTGCATTCTAATGGAGAGATGCATGCCTATATACTTACTGGATACATATAAAGAGAAGAGTTGTTCGGGTCTACATAGACTTCATGTAGAAGATAGTACTTGAGCTGTGTCTTGGTGGAAGAGAGGGATGATTTTGAGTAGGAGGTGAGAAGGGAGCACATGCCACATGGGAAGGTTAGCCTATGCTATGACCCAGGGACAGGAAGTGAAATGTTGTGTGTGAGGACCAAAAAAAGGCCAGATCATCAAGGTAACAAGATGGAGAATACACTAAAGATAGGTTGGGGCCAGGATGTAAAGGGCTTTAAAAGCTAAATAGAGGATTTTAACTTTTTCCTAGAGGTAATATGGAGCCAGTAGAGTTTGTTGATTGGGCAGGGACATGGTCACCCCTTCACTTGTACCAATATAAAGGATGGAATGAAGTAGGGAGAGAATTGAGGTTTAGAGGTAAATTAGGTGGTTATTGCCAGAATCTAAGTGAGAGATAATGAGGACTTAGATTAATATGGGAAGAGAGAGGGAATTGGATTCGAGAGATGCTGTGGGAATAGAGAATGGCAAGATCTGGCAACTGATTGGGTATGAGGTGAGGGAAAGTGAAGATAATACTGAGTTTAGGAACCTGGTAGAACACAAAGATTGTTGGTGTTTTTTTGACAGATATTGAGAAATTTGAAAGAGGGGTGGGTTTGGGAGAAAAGGTAATGAGTTCTATTTTGGATATGTTGAGTTTGATATGTTTCTGGAACATCCGATTTGAATGTACAATAGACAGTTGACTCAAGGGAGACACTACGGCTGTATGTATACGTACATACATATATATGTTTATATATGTGTGTATGTCTATATCTATGTCTGTGAGTAATCAGTGTGGATATGATAATGAAAACCATAGGAGCTGATAACCAAGAGAGAAAGAGAAGTCTAAAGGGAGAGAACCTTAGGAAATGTCCAAAGATGGGGGGGGATGTTATAGATAATGAACTAGCCTAGAAGATTGAGGAATGATCAGCCAGGTAAGAGGAGAAGTAGGAAAATGATGCCCTCAAAACCCAGAGAGGGAAGAATATCCAAGATAAGATGGTCAATAGTGTCAAATGCAGCAGAGACATCAAGAAGGATGAGAACTGTGAAAAGATAATCAGATTTCACAACTAAGGAATCACTGATAACTTTGAAGAGAGCAGTTTCATTTGAGAAGTAACATTAGAATACAGATTTCAAAGGGTTAAGAAGTGAGTGAAAGGAGAGAAAGTGAAGGTTATATATTTTTATCTTGTTTTCCTCAGTTTCCTCATCTGTAAAATGAGCTGGAGAAGGAAATGTCAAACCACTCTAGTATCTGCCAAGAAAACCCCAACAACAATAAATAATGAGATCCATTGTGTGACCATCACTGTGTGTAGCTGAAATATAGTGGAATAGGTGATAAGATTAATGAAAGTGAGGAACTGGTAGGTTAGGGAGTTTGAGAAAGCATCGGTTTGGATGATGGAGTCCTCTAAGGACAGAAGTTGGGAAGGAGAAGAAGATGGTAAGCCAGGTGCTGAACTCTTTGAGAATGAAGGAGAATGGATTGGTGTTGAGTAAACAACAGTTACCATGATCCTAATCAGGTGGAAAATTTTAATTGGATGAACTTCAAAGGAGGAAAGGTTGTTGAGTAATAGTAACTAAGGGAGAGTTTGAAAGTATAATTCTTGTAGAAGGATATTCTAAATCTTCCTCCTGGACCAAAGACCTTCCCTCATTTCTTTTCAGTGTCTCTTAGTCCACCATATCTAATCAATTGCCAAATACTGTCCATTTGAAACGGAGTATAAATAAAGGTTCAGTCAGTGCTGGAGAGGATAACCAGGAATGTGCTGTCATCAGAGAGGAGCTAGACTTCAAGGAGGGATAGTATTTGCAAGGAGTGTGACAGAAAGAGATACAGAATGATGGCAAGTTCACTACCGGAGGAGACACTGAACCATAAATTATTGTCATTTGGGTCTGGTAATTCAATCAGTTACAAATCCATTTACTTGGAATATTGTTTGGTTCTCTTCTCTGTACCTTTTCCAACAAGAATAATATGAGATAATTTATAAAATTGTAGGCAGAATTCCTGACTTACTCTCCCAACCTATATACAATACAGGTTTGGACAAGTCTAGCAAAAAAAATACTATCATGTATGTAGTATGAAGGTATACATGTGTATATTCATACACATACATGTACATACATATATGTGGGCATGCATATATCTGTATATATGTCTGTGTAGATACTCATGTTTATATACCCACACCCCCACACCAGATCTATTATATGGAAAGATCTACTCCAAGTTTCTGAAGAGAATGGATTTCTACCTTTGTGGAGAATAAAAGAAGGACCTCACTACTTTGCTTTCCTGTCTCCAAGAGGAGTATTGGGCTTAATTTATATCTGTCTATTGTACCTCAAATATTGGTAGTCCAGGAGTAGGTTCCTTTGGGATTCAGATAAATGACATATTTCCTGATCACTCTTAAGGGGAAGGTAATAGGTATTTTACTTTCAAAATCTTAACTCTCTCCTGGTTACATAAACAAGTCATGGGTAGCAAATAAGCCTTTTTGTGGGCAGCTAGGTGGCACAGTGAATAGAGTACCAGGCCTGAAGTCAGGAAAGAATCATCTTCATGAGTTCAAATCTGGCCGCAAACACTTACTAGCTGTGTGATTCTGGGCTAGTCACGTAACCCTGTTTGCTTGAGTTTCTTCACCTATAAAATGAGCTGGAGAAGGAAATGGCAAAACACTCCATTATCTTTGCTAAGAAAACCCCAGATGGGGTCATGAGGAGTTGGACATGACAGAAAAATGACTAAACAACAGTAATGAACCTCTTTATTAAAGTTAGTTGTAAACAGAAGTTGGAGAAGCTGATGAGATGAATACACAAGAGCAAGTGAGCCCTTTGGGGGCGAGAGAAGATCTTAGTTATCATGGAGAGAGAATGGTTTCAACATAGGGAGTCATCTCTTAGCAATCATTATTGATATGGGCCCTGGGAGTCAAGGGACGTGTGGAGGGCACCTTCCCCACATGTCGGTGTCTTCAGTGTGACCTCTCACCTACCATTCAAAAGTCCACACTTGCTTCCCAAATGTCCTCACTGGTTCTCCCCGCAGACTTTCCAAATTCACAGAAGTACTTTCTCCACTTACACAGGTGTACAGCATGAGAGGTTCAGTGGTTTCTCAGTCAATCAAGAGTCACATCATCTATCACTACAGCATTGTCTTTCAGGAAACAGACCACCCCATAGAAAATGCATTGCTGCAATCTTAGTAAACTGTATGTAAACATTCCATAGATTTTTCAGTTTAGAATTCTTGTCAAACAAAAAGGAAATAAAGATATTCATAATGTCCTTTCTTCCTTTCCCCTCCCTTCTTCCTCCTCTCCTTCCTTCCTTTCTTTTCTTCCCTCCTCCCCTCCCCTGGAAACTTTTTTCTTTTATCTAACTTAAGTCACAGCTCTTCCTCTTCCTCTTTGTTTTGGGTTTTATAGTTAATGTCTAATAAATCCTTAGGCTTAGGAATTATTTTGCCTGGAGGTGAGATGACTTCCATAGCACTGGGTTACATTGGTAGTGGTGATTTTTACTTTTTTTTTTTTATCAGGGATTACAAGCAAACTCATGTTTCAGGGGGTCTTGTCCCCTTCCCTAATTTCTTTTCATTGTCTCTTAGCCCACCACATCTAATCCATTGCCCAATACTGTCCATTTGAGCCCCCACATCTCTTGTATCCATCCCTTTCTCTACTCATACAGCCACCATTCTAGCTCAGACCCTTATCTCTCATTTGGACTATTGCAGTAATCTCTGGATTCCTCCCCCTGCTCTTGTCTTTCTTCTTGTCAATCCTTCCTCCACACAGCTGCTGGATCGACAATTTCCTAAGATACAGGTCTGATAATGTCATTCATCCAAGAAGCTTCAGTGTCTTCCTATTATCTGTATGACAGAATGCAAGTTCCTCCATCTGGCATTAAAACTCCTTCACTATCAGACTCCATCCTATCACTCTGGATTAATTAATATTATTTACCTTCATACATTCTGTGTTCAGGCCCCAAATAGCCCAACTTGCTATTCTCTGTAAAAGAAATTCCAGCTCCTAACTTCATGTGCTTGCAGCTTTCCTCATTCTTAGAATGTTCCCCCTCCCCCCTTCACCTCTGCCTCATAGAATCCCTAGCTTTCTTCAAAGCTTTACTTGGGTATTAAGTTCTACAGGCTTCCTCATCCTGCAAGTTGTCAGTGCTCTCTACAATTACTGTGCATGTACTCCACATGTATTTTGCATTTACTTAACTGTGTGTGTGTTGTTTCTCTCAATAGAAGGTAGCATCCTTGAAGGCAGGGGCAATTTCATTTTTTTTCTTTTATTCACAGTACCTAGTACAATGTTTAATATCCAATGAACCCCTACTGAAGTAGATGTTCAATAGGTACTTCTCCTCCTCTTCTCCTCCCATCCCCTCCCCTCCATTTCCCCCCCCCCCCCTCCCCCCCCCCCCCCCCCTTCTCTGTCTCTCCCTCTCTCTCTCTCTCTCTCTCTCTCTCTCTCTCTCTCTCTCTCTCTCTCTCTCTCTCTCTCTCTCTCTCTCTCTCTCTCTCTCTCTCTCTCTCTCTCTCTCCCTTCCTCTTTCTTTCTCTCTTTGCCACTCTCTCCCCCTTCCTCCTTTCTCCTTTCCTCCTTCCTCCTCATCTCTCTCTTTCCATCCCCTCATCTCTCTTCCCTTAGCTCCCATTTTCCCAACCCTCCTTTCTCTCTTTTTCT
Source organism: Petaurus breviceps papuanus (assembly GCF_028583685.1). Taxonomy (NCBI): domain Eukaryota; kingdom Metazoa; phylum Chordata; class Mammalia; order Diprotodontia; family Petauridae; genus Petaurus; species Petaurus breviceps. The sequence goes on from NW_027187376.1 coordinate 1,065,736, forward strand.
CTCCGACATTCTATCTTCTCTCTTTTTCTCATCTTTCCCTCTCTGTCACTTTCTTTCTTTCTTTCTTTCTTTCTTTCTTTCTTTCTTTCTTTCTT
>NW_027187376.1:1065840-1087298 GCF_028583685.1 Petaurus breviceps papuanus
TTTCTTTCTTTCTTTCTTCCTTCCTTCCTTCCTTCCTTCCTTCCTTCTTTCCTTCCTTCCTTCCTTCCTTTCTATCTTTACCTTCTTTATACTTATAGGAAGAAAAATTGTAAGCGTGTCCATTTCAAAATATTCCCAGACAATTATGCCACATAGCAGGCAAGCGAAAAGGAAAAACAGGAAGCAAGTCATAACTGACTATGACAGCTTCTTCGAAACTGGCCCATTTTGCGGCCAAATACTTAGGCAGCACAACCTGAGATGATGACCCTTTCCCATTGCTCCACTCCCCTCTTTTCTGGCTACCCAGCAATTCTGGTTATGCTTCAGGTCATGACCTGGGCTTGCTGTTGGTTTTCTCCTTCTATGGCAGAGAAAAGTTGATCTCTATGAACTGCATGGGCCAAGTTCAAGGTCACTTATGAACACCTAAGAATCCTCTGCCAGCCCCATCCCTCAGACGACTGCATAAGCCACCAAAACCTAACAGAGTTGTCCTTGCCAGCATACCCAGTCTATTGAATTGGAGCCCAACTGGAAATCTACAAAGGACATTTGTTTTGGATGCTTCATAGCAGTTTGGGTTTGGGTCAGAAATAGTTTCCTAAAGTCTGGTGCTCATATAATTATTTTCATTGTATTTTCAACCCCACTCCCTGCCCTCTTTTCCATTTTCCTTATTTTTCCATAAAAAAACCCCTAGAGGTACCAACCCTGTCATGGTATTCTACAACTGGACATCAGTTGTAGAACTAGACATCATGACATTGTTGGTGAATGATGCACATCTACTCTTCTATTAAAGTTTCTGTGATCTGAGCACTTGTGACAATGAAGGGAAAGGATCCTAAGACCCTGAGCTGGAAGGAACCTTTGATCATGTGTGCCTACCCCTTTGTTTTGCAGCTAAAGAAAGAGGCCAGAGAAAGGAAACTGAGTGTCCAAGGTCATGCTAACTTGTCAGAAAGGTTGTCATGGGGAGGAAAGAATTTCACTCTTGTATAGCTTTAGGAGACAGATCTGGGACCAATCAGTAGAGGTGATAAGGAGCTAGTTCCCACTTCAATATAAGGAAGAATTTTGCAAGAATTAGAGATGACCAGCAAACTTAATTCTCTTCTATAGTAAAGCATCCTAACACTAGAACTGTGTAAACAGAGATTGGATGATCGGTTATTGGTAATGTTGCCAAGAGAAGTCTTACACTGAGAGCTAGATTTGACCAGATGACCATTCGGGTCCTCTCTAACGCTAAGATTTTAGGGAGCTCTCTAATATAGAACAAAAACTGTAATTAGGAGGCAGACACCTAGGTTCTAGACTTCATTCAGCAATGAAGGAGTTGGATGATCTTGGACAAATCACTTTCCATCTCCAAGATTTAGTTTCCACATTTGTAAAATGAAGGAGTTGGATAAAATTATCTCTATGGCTCCTCCCAGCTCTGACGTTTCATGATTTTATGGCATTGTCATGATTTTTATTGTTGTTCAGTTGATTTTTAGTCATGTCTGACTCTGTGATCCCATTTGGGTTGTTCCTGGCAGTGATACTGGAGTGGCTTTCCATTTCTTTCTGCAGCTCACTTTTACAGATGAGGAAACTGAGGCAAACAGTGCTCAGTGACTTGTCCAGGGTCACATAGTCAATGTCTGAGGCCAGATCTGAACTCAGGAAGATGAGTCATCTTGACTTCAGACCCAGCACTCTATCCACTGTACCACTTGGCTTCCCTGTCTTCCCAACCCAGATTACATTGACTAACTCTCAATAATAGTTATACTACTAACATTGGTCACTCTGTGTACTCAACTTGCTCCTTTGCACACATAATTACCTCCCACTCTGCTCTTGCTTTGTGTGTATGGAGGAAGGTTGGTGAACTGAGGGGAAAACATAGAAATGTAGACTGTCAGAGCTGGAAGAGGGCTCGCAGATCATTTAGCACAATTTCTCCATTGTATAGATGAGAAAACTGAGGCCTAGAGAGGGGAAACACTTTGGTCAAGATCACTCAGCTAGTTAGAGGTAGAGCTTGTGTTTTAACCAGGGCTAGATTCCCTCTTTCTAAAATGAGAGGGTTGGATTGGAGGACCTTTACTGCTTGGGTGGCCTAGGATTCTGTGATTTCAAACCTTCTAACTTCCAGTCCAGAGAGTTAGAGAAGACTCTTTCTCTGCTTCTCCTCCCCCCATGCACTGATTCTCAAAAGGCAAGTGTCACTGGGCCTGGAATTCTCTCCCAGTTCCAAAGAACCGAGTGCGTTGGAGAAGAAAAGAACAGGGCTTGCACATTTCCAGAGAGCCAAGCACGTGCAACGAGGGGGAAAAAACAACACATAGAACAAAAGAGAAACCCAAAGCTGGGACTAAAGGAGGCAGATTTTCACTTGACCTCCAAGAGCTGGAACAAGGACAGGAATTGGGCTCAGCCTTCCTCAGGGGGCACATGGGTTGCATGGAAAACCATCCCATGGCCAAGACTCCTTGTCTTCTTAATTCTTCCCGACCATCAGTCCCTTCTGACCCCAGGGAACAATGCACCTCTGTGCTGAAGGGTTTCAGCCAGAGCGGCCTATGACTGAATCTTTTGTGATGGTCAAAGAGAGGAAGAAAGAAGGAGCCGATTTGGGCGTCTGCGTGTGTGAATCACTCAGCGTCACATGGCCAGCCTGGCTACAGCGGCTCTGTGTGCTTGGGTAAGGGCATGTGGGGAGCATGGCCTGGGCCCACACCCTGCAACCGTCTGGTCAGCCAGCTGCAGGGTGCCTGGAGCTTGAGAGTGATGGAGGTGAATTGGCATGGGAGTGGGGGAGAGGTGGAAGGGTTTCAGAAGAGGAAGTCATTTCCCAAGCAGATAAGATACTCTAGAATTTTTGCTTTTGGGGACTCTAGGGTAATTTCAAACAGTTTAACTTAGTGCCAATTATTGAGCCAGGATTGGGAGCCGTGCAACTTGTATCCTAATCCCAGAAATCTGGGATTCTAGCCTGCTTGGGGAGCTATTGGAAATAGCGCCTGTGCCCTTCCCTCTGGCAAGAGTGGCCTTGCCCCGAAGTCCAGAAATAAGGGAAAGGTGGGGCGGAGAATCATTCCTGGGCTGGGAGAAGTCACAGCCCTTGTCTGGCACAATGAAATGCAAGCGAGTTGGGCAGGAGCTGAGGAATGCCCTGGATTCAGAGCAGTTTCAGGTCAGTTTCCTTCCTTGGGGAAGGAAGATCAGAATCCTTGTCTTCAGGCTTTTCAAAGATTATTCTATTTCTCTTCACAGCTGAGGATAGGATGGCAAGAGATAGGCATAAAGGACAGCAGAGAGTTTTGGGTTAGCCACCAAAGGGGAGTGGGGGGCCTGAAAGGGCATGAAGGTGGGGCAAGCTTCTCAGGAAGGGAATGGTGTCTCCTTTCCTGGAAGGTGATCGCTCTAGTTTTGGGGAAACCTAGCCTGGAGCCGGTGAGGGGCAGATGGACTTAGTAGCCAGGTTAGAGATGATGGGCAATTCAAGTCAGCTAAAGTCTTACTCAGACTGTTCACCCCCTTCAGTGGTTCCCTCCTTTCTACTAAATAAAACTGGAGACTTCTTTTGCCTGCCCTTTACCCTTTGCAATCTGGTACTTACCCACGTTTCTAGTTTTACCTTGTATTTTTCTCTACTACAGTCACACTGGGCTCTTTTCTTGCCTCTGAACATGGTGACTCTCCAGCCTCTTAGTCTTTGCTCATGCTGTTCCCTGTGCCTGACATGCAAGCATCACCGATTGAATTCTTCCCCATTCTTTAAAGCTCCTCTAATCCTCACTAGTAAGTCAACTTTTCCTCCTGGGACTTCACATAGCACCTGGTTTTGTGCTATCAGATATTATATCCCTATACATACAGATTGTATCTCCCCATTTGTCTGTAACGCCATGAAGGCAGGGACCTTGGTTTATTCAAATTTTCTGCCTCAACACTTAGCACTGCATTCTTCACCCACATTGAAGATGCTTAATCCATATTTGTTGAATTGATTTTGTGCTTGCATGTGTTCTCACTGATGGACAGCAGAGGGCAGTCTGTCACCATGGAAGGGAGATACCCAAATTCTGCTGCCTCATCTCTTTTCCCTGTCCCTCTCCCCTTGCTCTTAATCTTTTAAAACCGAGGCAAACAAGGGAGACTCTTTCTCTTGCACTCAGGCACAAACTACGCTCTGTTTGAGTGACATGGATTTACCATGGTGCTCTCCCATGCCTTGTGGGCACCCTTGCTTGGAAAATTCCTCCTGCCCCTCAGCACTCCCCAGTCCCATCTTTTCAGCAGGCAGAATCCACCCAGCTCTCCCCCTCTTTAAATCACTGGTACCAAGTTCTGCCTGGTCAACCAAACCCTGCAACTTTCCCCTGCCCCATACCCTCCCTTATGGTCAATAAAGCCTCCCCTGACACACAAGGATAGACTTAACAAGAGTAAAATGGAACAGAGCAGATTGGGTAGACTCAAACACCCTTCTTTCCTCTTCTTCCTCCCTGACCCCTCTGGACCTTCCCCATCTCCATCTCTTGAAGAAGCATCAGGATTCAATTAAAATCAATATGTTTTCGTTCTATATCTATAAGTTCAAGGCTCTGTGGTAAGCCTTTAAGAATACAAAAAACAAACAAAAAGCAAAACAAAACCAAAAAACCAATTTCTGCCCTCAGAGACGTTGCATTTTGTTGGATGGAGCAGAGGAGATAAGACATCTGGGAACTGAGAGATAAGATATCTGGCTTCTAATCCTGTTCTGTCTCCAAGTGGCTTTGCTGCCTTGGCCTTCTCTCTCCCTACCTGTAAATGAATGAAGGACTCTGGAAGGTACCTTCCAACACTGATAGCTTATAATGGATGTGACTTGTCCCCTGAGCCTTGCTCCAAAACTGTGGAACCAGTCAGTTTCTTTACCAGGTGTCTTCAGTGATGCGCTCGCCATTTGGAGGTCAAGCGCTCTTTATGTCTAGGCTGTATCAACTTTTTCTGATAGAACTCAGCCCCCTCTCATTGGTTTTGTCAGCATAGGAAGCTCCTGGTTTGAAAACTTCTCCTGGCAATGTAGATGGGCGACTCACCTAACATGATCTTAGAGCTGCCTGAGTGACTTGCCTCAAATCATCTTGGGAGATATAGTCATTTTCCCTCTAGAGTTACTTATTTTGTGCGGCTAAGCCATGAACTTTGTCCATCACATCAAGTCAAGTCAATAAACATTTAGTAAGGATTACTTTGTGTAAAGCCCTGGGAATACAAATATAAGCAGAAAGAAAGACAGGACCCCCTCATGGAGCTTGCCTTCTAATGGGGAAGGAAAATGCATAAAAGGGAGTGATTAAAGATGGAAGAGATGAATGGACTAGAACTGGGACCATTGTAGGGAAGGTTCTTCAGAGTAGATACTTTTGTTAGCTTTTTAAAAAGTATATTTTCAGTATCCTTTTACCTAAACCCTCTAGCTAAATTTGTACATCATCTCATATGACCCTGTAATTGTACAAATGGAGTCCACATTGCCCAAGGTCACATAGTAAGTTGTTGTGTTTGTCCTTAGTTTTCTGCATGGCATCAGGGAGATGATGATGGGACTTGCAGTTGACTTTGATTTGGGGGAGGGAGGGCTGTGCAAGGTCACCAGCCTCACTTTCTCCTCCAGAACCATCTGGATCCTTATATTAAGTATCTGAGCTGGGATGTCACCCCAGATCTCCTAAATCTGATGCCTTATGGGATCTGCACTCAGTCTGCCTCTCCTCTACTGAAATTTTAAAAAGGGAACCTGTCTGCAGGTTATCTATGCCTTTCCCAGATAATCAATTTAGCTTTTCAAATGCTTGTTTCTAAACTGTGGTTATAGCCTTTGGTTATTCAGGATACCCAGAGCCTACCCAATGAGTCAGACAAATAATATAGATTATTTACAATACAGATGGCTTTGAAAAAATCAATTAACAAAAATGACATGTGGTCACATTTTTGAGGCGTGTCTTAAAACTAACATGTGGTTTTCGGTTAGGAACAAAGTGATTGAGTGCAGAGCTGCTGAACCCTGAGCATAGCCTCCAACAGCTAGGTGGGCAAAACAGTCCAAAAGCCCCAATTCTGCATAGCCAAATTCTAGCGGCAGCATCAGGAATAAACTCCAGGGCTTCTTCCCTCCAGGCTGCATGTATCTACCCCTCTCTTAAGAGAAAGGAACCAGCAAAATTCTCAGCATTTGATTACAATCTCCAGGCAATCCCCTCTGACCCCCCACCCCAGGCCAATTCAGGGCCAAGCCAGCTGTAGCTGTAGTGAAGACATAGTCTCCAAGTCAGTTTTCCATTATTTGCCAGTGTTATTATTTGCCTGGTAGATTAACCATGACAACTCAAAGCTACCTCCCCTAAACACCTCCCTGGCTTTTCAGCTGCTTGCTTCCAGTTGGTGGGATTGCTTCTGATGCACTGAGGAGGGACATTTTATATCTGCTTCTTTTTATTTTTTTTTGGGGGGGTGGTTCTTTTCTACTTTTTATTTGGTTCTTTTCTGGTTTTCCAGCTGCTTCAACATTCACTCCCTTATTTGTTTCTCACAACTACCCTTTGAGGTGAGGAGGATTTGTTATTAGTGTTCCCATTTTGCAGATGAGGAAATTGAGACCTGAGAGGTGTATCTCTCAGTTTCTTGTGGCATGCAGGGACTAGAACCTAGGTCTCCTGCCTCTAGTCTTCTAATCTTTCCATGACACAAGAGGGAGGGAGTTGAGCAGCTCCAGTAATGGAAGTGGGGGTGCCCCAACTCCCTGGACTGGAGCCCAGCCTGGAATGTGGGAGCCTTAGAGCCCAGAGCTCCCCAAGTCTTAGGAGGTCAGAACAAATCCGGTGCCCTGGTCTGTGCAATGCACGACTTCTTCTGCTCAGTGCCTGGAACGCCTGGGGCAGCCCACGCCCAGGATTTCATTCCTAATGCGGGTTTTGATTGGGGGTTTTGTTGGGTTTATCCCTAGCTTAAGGATTGGGGTGTGAGGCGTGGGCTTTCCCACAGAAACCACAGCCGTTAACTGTCTCAGGTCTGGGAGACAAGCAGGATTGCCAGGCACAGAACTGCCAGCCAAGGGGCGGCTGCCAGGGAAGGCTGAGGGGAGGAGGGAGGGAGCCTCTTTCTGCTTTCAGTGGCATTGCTATTTGCTTGGGGGCTTGGTAACCAATTGACTGGCTTAGATTTCTTTAGAGTGAGCTATACCTCCCCTCCTCCAACCTCCCTTTCCCACTACACTTCTCTCAAACCCTGTTCTAGGCCGGGTTGAACCCTGTTCTAGGCCAGGTTGAGAGAGAAGCAGGGACAAAGAGAGACAGGTCAACTTCTCTGTCACAGAATAACAGAACTGGGAAAGAGCCTTGGAATATAGAATTATTAGGGCTGGAAGAAGATCTAAGCCATAGAATGTCAGAACATAAAATGTCAGAGCTGGAAGGTCCTTAGAATCTAAAATGTTAGAATATAGGACAAAGCATGGAAGAACTGGAAAGGACCCCATCCTTACCTTTAGAGCCATTTGACCACACCCTTAGGGGCAGGGATGAGGGTGGGGGGCTGGATGAAATAATTTCTCACCTCCCCCTTCCCACATTAATCTGAACCATAAACCTTCATAGGGATTTTTAACCTGACATCTGTGAATTAAAAAAAATAGTTGTATTTCAATGCAATTGATTTCTTTTTAATTCTATGTATTTTATACATTTAAAAACATCATTCTAAGAAGGGGTCCATAGGTTTTACCAGGCTGTCAAAGGCACCCAGGTCACAAAAGAGGGGAGAACTCTTGTTTTAAGAGTCAGGTTGGGTGGATTCATTTTAATGAGTCTTAAAATTGAATTCCTTCATAGTTCAATATCCTGCTCCCAGTTACCAAGATCATTCAGATTTAGAATTAAAAAGACAACGAATGTCTGTTCGTTGCCCATAGGACATCCCACAATCTCTCCTGGCTTGGTAGCTACAGAGAACTGTGCATACAGTAGGAGATTAAGTGACTTTCATGTTGATGCTGAGGATTAAAAAACTTCTCACTTGGCCCATGGTTCCTACCTCCTCCCCTTCCTAACCTCATGCCACAGCTTTTAAGCAGGAGAAACACTAACCTGGCTTGAGTGTCCTCTCCTTTGAATGTACCTGAGTGGTGGGGACAACAGAAATTGCAGAGACAGAGAGTAGGACAGAGATGTAAGAGAGTTCTTAGCACATATTTTTGTTCAGTCATTTTCAGTCATGTCTGACCCCATGTGGATATTTTCTTGGTGAAGATGCTGGAGTGCCAGTTTCTTCTTCAACTTATTTTACAGATGAGGAAACTGAGGCAAACAGGGTTAAGTGACTTGTGCAGGGTCACACAGTTAGTAAGTGTCTCAGGCCAGATGTGAACTCAGGAAGATGAGTCTTCTTGACTGCAGGCCAAGCATTCTATCCACTGTGCCACCTAGCTGCCTGACTGGCATAAAGTAAGTGTTCAATAAATGTTTGTTCATTGATTGATTGACAAAGTGAGTCAGAGAGTCGAGCTCTGGTATAGAATCAGAGTTTAAAGACAGCTTGAAATTATTTAGTCTAACTCCCTTATTTAGAAATAGGGAAACTCAGACCTTGAGAAGTGATCACATAGATAATAGATAGGAGAATTGAGATTTGAATCCATATCCTCTAAAACTGGTATACTTCTCAGCACAGTGCAGCTAACCCAGAGCATTGGAATAGATGAAAATGTTACCCACAATTGCCCAGAAATAACATTGATCCATATAAAATGAAGAATAGTTTTAAACAGATGCTGTCATACTAAATACTCATAATCTCCAACCCATTTAGCCTAGATCTTGTCCTATAATAAACATATAATGCATATTTATCAAATGTAATAGAACATAATTGAATTCACATTACTATTTAATTCACTGGAGTTATGGATTTTATTTGATATTTGCATATTTCTACAGTTTCCCTCAAAGAATTTACAATTTAGTAAGGAGGGATATACATGCTCAAATAACTCTATATAAAACAACAACAACAATAAATCCCTGAAAAGATACATATTTAATATCTTCTGCCTTCTAAAAAGACCATTTAATGTTTATTAATCACCTAGACACTTTTATACACACTTTCCTCAGTCCAAATGAGGCCTTTTTTTGGTGCCATTTTTATCATTTCTTTTTTTACTTTTTCCTTTACCTGTTCTCCCCTCCACTTCCCTCCCCTCCCCTTCCCTTCTTTTCCAGATGACCTTTAAGTTATCTTCTAGCTTTGGCTTTATAAGTGATCTCTTTTCTCCACAGAATCAGAATTGGAAGGGACCATCTACTCTAACCCCAAATTGAGCAAAATATACCATAGAGTATCCCTGATAAATGGTTGGTCTTTCAAATGCCTGGCCCACAGTGGGTTCTTTAATATTTATTAAAATATTGACCTTTGATTATCCTTGATTTGAAGACCCACAGTGAAAAGAAGCCTGTTATCTCTCATGACAACCCACTCCACTTTTGTATAACTCTAATTATTAGAAAGCTTTTCCTTCCATTGAACTGAAATCTATCTCCACAACTTTTACCATTTCCCCTTGTCCTGCCCTCTGTGGCCATGTAGATCTGGTCCAATCCCTTTTCCACATGACAGTCCTTCAAATACTTGAAGAGATCACATGTTACCCTTAAGTCCTTTCTTCTTTCAGGCTAAACATCCCCAATTTTGTCAGCTGGTCTCCTTTGATTCTTGACCTTCTCAAGGCCCTTGACCATCCTGATCTCCTAGCTCTGGACACTCTCCAGCTTCTTCCAACGCAATGCCCCGCACTGCGCACAACATGCCAGATGTGTGGTCTGAGTAGGGCCAGGGACAATGGAACTTCCTCCCACAATGGAAAACTTCCCTAGTTTTGAACACTGCGCCTCTCTAAATACAGCCAGGGATTTCATTAGCTTTTACTTTTGGCTGACATATCATATTGTCAATTCATGTTGAGATTGCAGTTCATTAAGTCTCACAAGTCTTTTTTTTTTGCCCCAGACAAACTGCTCTCTAGACATATTGCTCCGTCACATAGTTGTGAGGCTGATCTTTTTTAAACCCAAGGATAAGACTTTCTATTTACCTCTATTAAATTATGTCTCATTAAATTTGATCCTGTGCATTCTCATCTATCGATATATTTTGATATCCCACTCCTGACATTCCATGTGTTAACTATTACCTTTAGCTCTGAAAATTTGTTGAGTGTCTCAGATATGTATTACTGATTTGTAAAAATTTTAAATAGCACAGAGCCAAAGACAGAAGACTCATCTTATTGAATTAAAATCAGGCTTCAGACACTTGTTGGCTGGGCAAGTCATTTAACCTTGTTTGCCTTAGTTTTCTTACCTATAAAATGAGCTGGTACAATGATAATGGGAATTGGAAGATCATCCTTGCCCCCTAATTGGATGAATGTAATCACATGGAACCTGTGGTGGGAGGAGTTTGCTGAAGGGTAGAGCAGAGTCCACATGAAACTGGGAGTCAGAGCAATTAGAGAGGGAGAGAGGGAGGAGAGGACTCACCCAGGAAGGCAGCTAGGCTTGTGAGTTTTGTTTGTGAGAAGGCTAAAGGATGGTGTGGCTCTTTGCTGCTTTGTGTTTTATTAACTTGTATGTGGCTATGATGGATTCAGTTTCCTGGTATTGGGATTTGGTTTTCTGGTGTCTTAATAAATGTTTTGCTTCTGTCTTCTATGTGGAGAGTCTGTTATATTTTGTAATTGAGCACTATGCCGGCATATTCACAGTCACCATCAGTGCTGTGATATTGTGTTGGTGCTACAGCTGGAGAAGGAACTGGTAAATCATTCCAGTATCTTTGCCAACAAAACCCCAAATAGGGTTACAAAGAATTGGACATGATTGAAATGAAAGAATAAGAAGAACAGATCTCTGTGGAATTCCTCTAGAAACTTTTGGGGAAGAATTCCCTTTCAAGTTGACATCAAACCAGTAATAATTACTCTTTTCCCCATTTCTAAATCCACTGATCTGTACCATCATGGCCTGGTCACATTTTTACAACTTGTTTATAAGATCAGCAGGAGAAACTTTGCCAAGTCATTTCATAAAATCACTGCATTTCAGAACTGAAAGGGCAAATCAAAGGTCATTGAGTTTGATTGATATTTGAATAGGAACATCCTTGACATATTATTATGTAGATTCTCCTTAAAGACCTCCTTTACTCTTCACTATCTTCTAAGACCTTCCTTCTGTTGGATTCCATTTTGAATAGTTTTAGTTATCAAGAGTTTTTCTTCCATCTCATTGAAATCTACATTCAAATTAAATCATTTTAATGAACATTCATCAAATGCCTACCAAATACAGAGTGCTTTGAAGTGGATTACAGCCTTGTTACAGCAGTTTGTAATTTTGTGTCATGAACCCTTTTGACACTCTAGTGAAGCCTCTGGACCCCTTCTCAGGATGTTATTTTTAAATGCATAAAATATACAGGATTGTCAAAGGAATTGATTATACTGGAATGAAAATGTTAAAAAAAAGTTCATGAACCCTAGGTTTAAAACTGGGTATCGCCATGCCCACAAGATGGAAGTCTTTGCTAAAAGGTATAGGTTGCAGTGAGCATAAAATAAATGAAGGAACATAATGTTCTTTGCAAACATTGAAGCACTATATACCACTTATTATCATTTTGGAAAGAACACTCATATTATTTGTTGGAATTCAGATATAAATGGACCTGGGACAAGTTCCTTTCCTCTGTTATTGTTTTATATTTAATGTATTGTGGACTATTGCTCAGATGGAGAAAAGCACTGATTGAATAAGAGTATTAGCCTGTAAGCTCATCTTCCTTCAGCTCACTGAAAACATCCTTGGTTCATCTCCAGTAGCAGACAGGATGACAGGGATGATGTGTACCTCATCTTGTTCCCACATGATTTTGATGTCTTCTTCTATGTCTCTAAATGTTGAAAACAACTTGGAGATTAGAAGTATTTGATATGGCAACATCTATTGGGATGTTTGTTAAGTTTTTGTGGCTCATTGTTTTGTCTAGGTAATTGTGGGCAGTGGTTTGTTCTGTGATAATTCTCTGGTTCAAGGATAGTTTATTGGTTAAGTTCTCAAGGGTATTTTGAGGTTTTTATGTGTATCATTAGAATTTTCTGTCTGTTATTCCACAAAAAAGGGCAGTTAGGTGGTGCAGTCAATAGAGTGCCAGGTCTGCAGTTAGGAAGGCTCATCTTCCAGAGTTCAAATCTTGCCTCAGATATTTACTAGTTGTGTGACCCTGGGCAAGTCACTTAACCCTGTTAGCCTTAGTTTCCTCATTTTTAAAATGAGATGGAGAGGGAAATGGCAACCACTCTTGCATCTTTGCCAAGAAAACCCCAAATGGGATCATGAAGAATCAGTCATGACTGAAAACAAACAAGAAGTCCTTAAAAGTTAGAAAGATTCTGAAGTTTAATTTTAGCAACTGGCTTGCATCTTGCTAGGTATTCAGTAGGTCCTGTATTTTTATAGCCTGCAATGATGTGCTGCATTGTTACTGCCATTGCCCTGTGTAATCTGCATTCCTCACTAATTCAGGGCTCTCTGAGAACCCTTCTGTATTTTTTGGTGGTGATGACCTAGTCCTGAGTTGCTATCATAAATGCCTCCTTTTCCATAAACAAATTCTCATGTGCCAGCCATTTGTTTGATGCTTCTTGGCATTTTCTTGGCTGAGTTCATGCAGATGCTGTCTGTGGAGGCTCTTTTGATTAAGGCCTTGGATCTTAACTGTTTCATAGGCTCCATTCGGAGGTAAACCACTTTCAGTGATATTTGTGGAATCCATTGGCATGTATCTATTATCAGTCTTTACTACTGCTCATTGTGGTCCTGCCTGCTTGTTCCAAAAATACTTTCCTAGGTTTTTGACTGGTTTGTCTTGTGCTTTGGGAATATCTATTCATCTTTCCCCTTAGTTTTGGAAAGGAAGGAATAATTGTTCTACACCTGCCTTAAGATGATGGGCCCTGTGTTTCATTAATATTGTACAGGTTTCAAATTTGCTATGATCCATTTTACAATTTCCAAAGTGTATTTTGAATTTAATATGTTATATTGTGTAGGAGTGAATTCCTTAAACTGTATACTTACTTAGCTTTGACTTTAGGATGCTAACCAGCCTCTTATCATATTCAGCAACAGCTTCCTCCTTAGTAGATTTATGTTTGAGTTATCTTGTCTGGACAAGAGCAAAGTCTTTATAAATATCACCTTCACTCGTTGCATGGTGCTACCAATTGTTCACCCTTAAACATAGCCTTCCCTGGTGCTTTGCCTACCTGATGGCTGGCATTGTAAAAGGAGTGACATGGGGGAAAGAAAGGAGATCAGAAATATTTTTAAAAATATTGAGTTTTAAATATCTGGGGGCGTGTTTTCTTTAGTTTAGGGCATGAGAAAGGGAATTGTGTTTATATCCTTTTATTCTAGAATTGAGTATTTTTAACATGAAAGAATAAAGTATTTGTAATTGATTTTTATGGTTCAAGAGTGATCGCTGCGTTTTAAGCAAGATGAATCTTGAAACCACTGGACTAGGGCAAATTTAAGCTTAGCGCACGATACTTTTTAATATTTTGTCTGGGTAATTGTGGGCTGTGATGTTGTAAGGGTCTCAGAATGAAAAGTTCTGCTGTACTTTACCCTGGTTGTTTTTCCTATCATTGCTTCCCTTTCATGGCACATGCAAGGGTTGGATGTTGAGGGGCTTATGGTTATTATTAGCTGAAGGAGAGTTTTTTATGTGAGAAGATGTGTCTGCTGTCTGAACAGGCAATTATTTGGGGGAATGTGTGCTATGGAATTAGAACTGATGTTGTAAATGATGGTTATATCAGTTTGGGGGCCCCTTTCCCTCTGAAGCTAAGTCAGAAAAAGCATTTATTAGGTATACTATGTTTCAGGCACTATGGTAAGTGCTAAAGTTATATAGAAAGGCAAACAAAAGAAAACAAAATACCCCCCCCCAAAAAAAAACCCCAAACAAAACCTGAACCTAAATAAAAAACTCAAATTGATCAAATAAAAAAATCCTTGCTTTCAAGTTGCTTACATTCTAATGGGAGAGAGAGGAAGACAACAAACATATACAAAGAAAATATATACAGCCTCAATTTGAGATAACATAATAAAAGGAAAGGCACTAGCATCGAAGGAGGTCAGGAAAGGCTTCTTGAAGAAGGTGGGATTTAACTGGGACTTGAAGGAAACCATGAAAGCCAGGAGACAGAGATGAGGATGGAGGTCATTACAGGAATGGACCCAGCCAGTAAAAATGCCTAGAGTTGGGACATAGTATGCCATGTTGGAAGAACGTACAGGAGACCAGTGTCACTAGATCTTATAGGATGTAGAGGGGAGTGAAGTATAAGAAGAATGGAAAAGTAAGAGACGACCAGATTTTGAAGGGCTTTAAAAGCCGAACAAACTGATCCTGGATCAAATTATTGATGGGGAGCCATTGGAGTTGATTTAACAGGACATGGTCAGATGTAAACTTTAGATTGATTTGACAGTTGAGGAAGTGTAACGTGGAGTGTGTATGGATGAGACAGGAAGATCAACCAAGTCTTTGGGTGACCCAAAGAATGCAAATCCCTTCAACTGTTTTTGCTTGTTTTGTTTTTCTCTCTGTAGTCTCAACTCCCAAACAGTTATGTTTGTTCAGAGCAGGAAGTTTTCATGGAAGAGACGGGATTTCAGAAAGTTCTATGGAACTGAAAGGACAGATTTCAGCAAGGGAAAACAGGGAGGTACTCCAGCTACTTGTGATGATCTGGGCAAGTCTTAGCAGTAGGAGAGGGAACGGTGAATGAGAGGATGGATGTAGGAGTGAGCTTGTGGTTGGGATGGTGATATTGATTGAAGTCTAGAGGGAGGATGAGGCCATGTAGCAAAAGATATTGAGACTCTGATTTGGGAACTGTGTTAAGAAAGTTTGAAAGGTGTCATGGATGAACAGAAGCCAGGGAGGCCATCAGGGAGGGGCTGATGGGCTTGCCAAATTCCAGCTGCCATGAAAATTGCTAAGTCATTCTTATTCTAGGATGTCTTGAAAAAATGGCATGTTTATTTTCCTTTCATTACTTAGATGCTGTTTCAACTGTCTTCAAACCAGCAAGCAGAGCAAACTCCACCATGATAAAACACTTAAAAACCAGATTAGATGCTTCTATTGTTCCCTTCTTTTGGGGACTCTGCCACTCAGGCAGACTCAGAGACTCTGCAAAATTGGGCACATCAGGGAAGCAAGGGACCCTGGGGACAAACCAGTCCTGGGGATCTCTGTCCTGAATCTCTAGAATCCCCTGTTCTAGCTGGGAATTGACAAGGGGAGACCACCAGGGATTTGGTAGAAGGAGGGCCAGCTCTCTCACCCTCAGTGACATCTGGTGACCATGACTCTCTTACAACCTCCTGGTGTAGAAAGATGCTGTTGGATGGGGTAGGGGAAATATTTAGTGCTTTGTATTAGCAGCCTGTGTTCCCATGTGATCTCCAATCCACATCTCAAGCATATGGCTTGAACCAGGGGCCAAAGATGGTTTTTCCTTTCCAGAGAAATTCAACTTGGATGTTTCCAATCCATTTAGATCTAACTTGTCTAAACAAAGTTTTGTAAGACCTTTCAGAAGTCCTAGATGTTTTGTAAGCATTTTGGAGACATTTACTTGTGAAAGGACGTGCTGCTTCTAGTGAGCCTCCACAGCGACCACAGAAATTTCATTGTTTTGGCAGAGTTTGGCTAATTTGGATTGTGTTGCCACACTCCTCTAGACAATCAGACACTGGGAAGGAGTAAGCTATTCACCTGTCAGGCTGCTGATAATAGTAACTAACATTTATATGGCACTGTGCTAAATGATTTATAAGTATTACCTCATTTGATCCTTATAACAATTTTGGGAGGGAGGTGCTACTATTCCCCCCATTTTGCAGATGAGTTGACTGAGGCTAAAATAGTTGGCTGACTTGCCCAGGCTTAGGCTACTAGTACATGAGGCATGATTTGAATTCAAGTCTTCTTGACTTCAAGTGCAGCATCAAACCCACTGTGTTATCAACTTGCTTCCTGTTGTCTTAGCTGACCCTCCTAATTAATAATATACCCTTTTTACAGATGAAGGGTTACTCCATTTGTAAATGGTAGAGATGGAATTTTTCACACTAAATGCAATTCTATGGTTTTAGACTGGTGTTCCTTTGGAGAGAGCTGCCTAGTAAAGAGCCTTGGGTTTACTGAAGTTATATTTAGGGATACTGTATCTCAAAGCAGGTGAATTCTTCAATATGGCCCTGTCATTTTCGTAATCACCAAAGCTCCCTGAATGGACTTTCTGGGATCAAAAGCTCAAAAACAGTAGCAGTGTTAAGAATATATTTTGTTTCCTGATTTTCATTAGGTAGAATATAGGTATTTTCTGAGTTCTGATGGGGGAGACAACATGTACACAAAGAGTTATATTCAAGATATGTAGAAAATGGGTTCAAGATAATCTTAGATGGGGAGGCACTAATCTACCCCTAATTCAGTAGCATTCAATGATGTATAAAACACATGCACGCACACACACATACTCCTATTAATCAATATTATTATTTTCTCTTTGGTTTAATTTTAGACATTTCAAGACTATATTGTTTTCTATTATCTTAATATTGTAAAAACAGAATATTTCACCTGCATCTTGAGTTGACTTGGAGCCTCTTCAGCCAATTTGTCCATACACATTTATTAAAGTGCCTACTATGTGTTCACTGGGGATGTAAAGAATGGAAAAAAGACAGTCTGTGACCTTGAGAAGCTTATGGTCTAATGGACTAGCTGACATACAAACAATTATGTGCAAACAAGCTAATTCTAAGGGGCAAACATACATTCCAAATCTCAGATGCCTGCCTTACAAATTCACTTTGGGAAAGCTTTTATCTGTTCCATACCTAGTGGATTAGGTTGGGGCCTACTAGAACCATCTGTCCCCTACTTAGTCAGGTTGTAGGTTGCTAAGAGTAGACTTACAGAACAACTTCTCTTCTTGTCCTGACTCTTTGACTTGCTAACCATTTGTTCCTGGGAAAATCATGGCTCCTTTCCGAACTTCAGTTTCCTCATCTGTAAGATATGGGCAATAGTCATGGCACCACACTCCTTCCTGGGTTTGTTCTACATAAATGAAAGCAGCGAAGTATTAACAAAGATATTACTCCAGTTCTAAATCTTTGCTCCTCTCATTTGGGGCTTGGTGAGGTCCTTAAGAGATTTGCCCCAAGGCATACAACTAGTTCAAAGCAAAGCTGAATTGGAAAGGGGTCTCAGAGAGGAAATGGGAGCCTGTATCTGGCTGCTTTTAAAGGAAGAAGGATTTTTTGGTTAACCATTACTTTGTATCATCCTTCTCTTCCATTTGTATAGATGATCAACCAGGAGTTGGTTGTTTCAGAGGAAAACTACAAAGGTAAAATGTAGGAACCATCATCTGTAGTGGGAAATATTTTACTCTGGCTCAGGTTTTAATTTGCCTTAGAGGGCAGTCACAGAGTGGAGGAGAAAAGAACCCTTCCCTCCATCTCTACCCATCCTTCCAGAAATACACACACACACACACACACACGCATGCATGCACACACACACTTAAAAAAAAACTAGCTAAAACCCAAAACTCCACCAAAGAGTCAAACAAAAGGGCAGCCCAAGTTGGAATATATTTGCTCTGGCAAAGCAAATAAACTTGCTGAGCCCCAGAAATTAAATTGTCAGAAAAAATGATAAACATCAACCATAAAAGTCTTAAAGGATGAGTGTAGTGGGGTGGCAGGGTAGGGGTGGGGAATGTCAGCATGGACATGCTCTTGGCACCATGACCTTGAAGCCTCCACTAGATGCTGTGTGGTCTCCCTCTGGCAGGGGCTGCAAGGTGGTCTAAGTTTGCCAAATCCTTGGCTTTGAATCTGGAGATTTGACCTGTGAATTCCCTGCCAGAAAATTCTCTGGGCAATACAGCTAGAAGTCATGGGGGTGCAGGGGTGGAAATGAGGTGCA
Source organism: Petaurus breviceps papuanus (assembly GCF_028583685.1). NCBI lineage: Eukaryota > Metazoa > Chordata > Mammalia > Diprotodontia > Petauridae > Petaurus > Petaurus breviceps. The sequence goes on from NW_027187376.1 coordinate 1,083,973, forward strand.
GGAGAGGAATGGACAGTGAGGAAAGAACAGAACAGCTGGAGCTGGAAAAGAACCCACCTTCCCCTCTTTTTTCCCACCCCAAATACATTTTTTTTGCTTGTTGTGGAAAGTGGGTGGTATTGGTGGTGAGGGTGTGGGTGTGGGTAGAGAAAGGCTTGGATACTGGGGAAGAAAGAAGAGAAGAATAATTCTTGACCATATATCTATCATCTCTATCTTCTCATGATTCTACCTTTGTGGACTGCAGCTTTTGAAAGGAAACAGTGATGCTGAGATGCTGTTATGATGGCAGATGCAAAACTGAACCCAGTCTGGCTATAGCCAGATAGTCAGGGAGAATTGCCTAGAGCAGGGGTGGGGAACTTTTGACCTAGAGGCCACATATGTTCTGTGAAGTTTGGATTCAGTCAAAGGGCTGCACTTGAGGACCTAGAGGGCCACATGAGGCCTAGAGAGTGGAAACACATTCCCCTTCCTTCTAGGATTCTCCTAATCTCCCCAGTTCAATGAGACTCCCATTGCACTAGCCATCTTCTCACCCCCACTCTCTTCCTCTGCCCCAGTCCATATTCAGAGGGACTCTGGAATCAGTTCCTGGGCGCCTGTGTATCAACATACCTGAGGGAGGTCAGAGAAAGGGACAGAGATGGAATTCAAGTCTTGAAGCTGGAAGAATCCTCCTCACTCTGGGATCTGGAATCGTTCTTCAAGACAGATTGGAAAAGCCATGGTGTGGACAGAACCTATGAGCAAAATCCTGTGGATTTTATTTGTCTGGCACTATCAGATAGATCTCAGAGACCAGAGGCTGAATGTGAGAATATCTTCCAACCGGGGCTGTGAGCAGAGAACTTTGGCCACAGACTGTAGCCTTCTTGAAGTTGCTGGCTTCAGCTCAGATGGAAAGACAAGGAGAATGGCCAGAGGAATGAGGTGAGATGAAGAGAAAGCCTGGGAAAAGGAACCTTGAAGGGAGTCAGGGAAGAAGTAGCCAGGATAGGTAAAGAGGTGGCAAAAGGGCCTGCCTAACCCAAATCCTTAAGACTCTATCAGAAAACTTCCTGGATCTGTGATGACTCATTGTTCTTCATCTTACATGAAGAAGAGAATGAGTAGAAATGGACACATTTTAGAGCAAAGGAGAAAATCATAGGATCATGGCTTGAGAGCTAGAAGGAACTTCAGGTGTTGTCTAATCTGGCCCTGCCCCCTCTTTTACTGAAGAGACAACAGAGGCCCACAGAGTTTAAATTACTTACCCAAGGTGATGCAAATAAGATGGTAGAACTAGACTTAGAATCCAGGTTGTCTGATTGCATGTTTCACACTCTACCCACTGTTCCACCCTGCCTGGAATGCTGGTGGTTGTGAGATACCACAATAGGAATACATAACGGAATCTTCTTCCCCAGTGAGAAATTATCACTTAATTGAGATAGTTTGGGGGAATGGAGAATGGTTAGGGATTAAACTAGGAGCTGAAACTCAATGATTAGGGTCCTCAATTCTGCCAAGGATGTTGTTTTAAATTTCCTTCTTGGTGCTCAACCATCTTCTTCAGAAGGTGTCTGAAATAGAGCAAAGAAACACTAGAATTTGAATCTGATTTTGCTTCTTGCTTATGAACATGGCTAGGGTAAGCAGACTGGTTAGGGGATCAGATCATGAGCCTGGTTAGGGAGTCTGATTAGGAATCTGAGACAAGACTAGTTAGAAGATTTATTATATTTATATTTAAATTTAATTTGTTATATTTATATTTAAAGCTGATGTTTCTATTTTAGATAGATATTTATAAGCTGTATCTCTAGTTCTCTGGGTTTCAGCTTCTTTATCTTTAAAAGAGGGGGAGTGTGAAGGACTAAATAATCTCTAAAAGCCTTTTCAGTTCTAAATTCTATGATCCTTTGGATAATTCAGTGACCTTAGACTTGGGGTAAGATTTATGACTTTGCCTTTCACAAGCTAATCTTTAAATGCCTGTTGTTAGGGAGTAAATCTTTAATATAATTTTTGGATAGCACTTTTGATTTCCCTGACATGGAGAATTCCCAACAAAGAACCTCATTCTACTAACAGATATTGCCAAGGTCTCTACAACTTACAGTTTTAGAGAGTTTCCTGAAGTTAAATAATAATAGCTAGAATTTCCATAGCCCCTTAAGATTTGCAAAGATCACACACACATTTATATTTGGTTCTCACCACACAACAACCCTATGGTGTAGGTGCTGCTATTGTACCCATTTGACAGATGAGGAAACTGAGACTGAGAAGGAAGCTGACTTGTCCAGCCTCACAGACAACAGTTAGAGGCAGGATGACGATGGATTTTCATGACTCCAAGTGGAGACTCTTCTACCCATTACTGTTATCTGACCCATGCCCTAGAAACATGAAGCAACTTTCCTTCGGTCACCTTACACTAGACATGTCTCAACTCAAGCCTCATTGTTCTGACGTGAAGTCTCATTATCTTGCTCCTAAATTATGCTTCCTCCCAGGAAGACCTGGGTTCAGACACTTGTTTTACCACTCTCTGTGTGCCCATGAAAACATTCCTACATCCTTTGGGACTTCATTTTCCTCATCTGTGAAATGGGGATAATAGCATCTGTCTTGCTCAGTTCAGATGTTTGCTGTGGAAAAGAAATTGAACTATGATATGTGAAAATGCTTTCAAACATTCTAGGCAATTGTGAGATATGGCTATTGGACCCATGCAACAGGGTTTATTATTTTTTTTAAAGCAATCGGGGTTAAGCAACTTGCTTAAGGTTATACAGCCAGTTATTTCTGGGTGTGGTGCTAAGTATCTGAGCCTGGATTTGATCCCCAGGTCATCCCGACACTGGAGCCGGTGCTCTTACTCTTTGAGCCACCTGGCCGCCCCTAGGGTTTAGTATTTTGTTAATCCACTCATGTTGTCTAATAACCAATCACTTCACCTGAGCTTTCTCCTAAGCTGCGTTCCAAAGCATGTTTGGTGTCACTTGTCACCTTTCTCCCTTTCTTGCGGTAACTCCCGAAGTCCAGCCTCTTTCAATACATCTCCTCAGACTGATTCTGGAGAAGGTCACAATCTCCCCAATTCAAGTCAGTTCAGACATCAAACACCCATCTATGAATCAGCCCCACTCCATGTCTTTGAAGATAGCTAGATGCTGTTTGTATATGAGAAAACTTAGTGGGGCTGTGAGACAAAACAAGATGAAATTTCACAAATAATTTCTACCCCCTCCCCTCTCTCCACCCCCTCCCTCCCTCCCTCCCTCCCTCCCTTCCTTCCTTCCTTCCTTCCTTCCTTCCTTCCTTCCTTCCTTCCT
>NW_027187376.1:1087308-1094315 GCF_028583685.1 Petaurus breviceps papuanus
CCTTCCTTCCTTCCTTCCTTCCTTCCTTCCTTCCTTCCTTCCTTCCTTCCTTCCCTCTCAGCTCTGGAAAATCACATTACATTTCCAAAGACCCGATGAAAGAACTGTACTGAAAGAACTGAATTTACTTTCCTGTATTGTGATGGAAAGAGATGTGGAAGGGGATGAGTGGGAGATTCTGTGAAGGGGTACTGCTCACTGAAATGTCCCATACTGCAGGGTGGACTCTTAAGCTCCAGTCGGTATCTGTGGCTAGGATCTAGAGAAGGAACTGTGTCCCATCCAAGTTCTTCTAGCAGGAACAAACTGACCCTGACCTCTATTACTTGGAGCCCCCCACGCAAACAGTTTTCTAAAAAACTTTGTAATGTTAGAGTCTCCTTGCATGCCTGGGCCTTCACGGTTAGCTGCATGTTGTTTAGACGCTTTTTCCATCCTTCTTAACAAGTGGATTGGCTTTCGAATTGACAGCCCTGGAAACTGGAGTCTTCTGTTTGTCCCACAGACAGGTACTTGCCTGCAAGCTGGGGCAGAAACAGCTACAGAGAGCCAACTTACAATTTTCCATGGTTGAGGGGAGTGGGAGGTGGCTTAGGAAAATGAAACCCATAGAAAGAGGGATGTTAATAGTAACAATAATAGATGATCATTTGTTCTGAATCCTATTTGTCTCAGTTAACCTGGGTTTAAGTAGCAAAAATGTCATAGGGTTTGACTGTGTTGAGTTCCAACTTCATCTCTAAGCCAATTTCTGAAATTCTGAGAAATTGATCAAATTAGGAGAAATTGGAGAAACAAGGAACTTGAATAAACAGTATATCTAGGCCCTGAATCATTGAGAATGGGATGGAGAAACATAGACAAACATTCTCTCCTTACTCTTCCTTCACACACTTTACATCCCACACTTAATTTGCTATTTCTTGTACATGCAGAAATAGTTGTCTCCTGCCTTCATGCATTTGTATAGGAATAATGCCTAGTAGATAATAAAAACACCATTTATGCATGCCTAACAGAAGAGGTAAAGAGGGAGAAATGAAGAGGGTCTGGGGCAAAACCCTGTTGAACATTTAGGGTCAGAAGGCAGGATCTCAATGAGGTTCCAGCAAAGAAGACTGAGGAGTAGTAGTAGAAGGTAGAAGAACCAGGAGATACTGGTGCCTTGAAAACCTATAGAGAAGAGAGTGTCTAATAGAGAGTATTCTCTATGACTGCCCTTCAATTACATTAAGACAGTTGGCTTCTCTGTGCTTCTCTACCCCTTCCCAATCTTCATTTCTATAGGTTTAAATATCCACAAAATCCTGTCAGGGAGATATGGTATGATATTTTGCACCAAACATTAATTAAGCACCAACTGTGTGCCAGGCATTGTTTCAAGTGCTGAAGATACAAATAAGAAAAAGATTATTTCCTGCCCTCAAGGAGTTTACAATCTAATGGGGGAAAACAATACAGAAAAGGAAGCTGAAAGGGAGTGGAGAGTGCCAGAGAGGGTACCTGGTGTGGGGGAATGACCAAGATGATGGCAGAGGCAGACAAAGAGATGTTTGGGGTTTTGAGCCCTCCATAGAGGGAAGAGTTCCTTAAATCAGAGAGGCAGGTGTAACTGAAGTACTCATGAGGTCCATGATGATCAGTTCGCTAGTGATGAATTTATCTTGGGCAGGACCCAAGATGAGGATGGAGTTGGAACTAAGCAGAGCCTCTAGTGGCAAATGAAAGGAGGGCAGGTATTTATCCACATTAGGAAACTGAGGCTCAGACTTGTTATCTTCTGAAGTTACAAATCTACTATATAGAAGAGTGGTAGTTTGGACCCTGGGGAGGGGCAAGGAAAATATAATGGAGATCACAGAAGGAAACAAAAATAAGGATTTGTGAGAAAAGGTTAGGACCTGGACCCATTCCACCTAGAAATGAAAAGCCTGGGGGACAGGATGAGGCTACAGGTGACTTAGGGGACATTGTGACTTTGAAGAGATAGAAAAGAGAGTAAACAAGTCTCAAAAATATCAAAATGATCTAGAAAATGAACATTGAAAACTACTTTTACATGTAATTAGAAAAAAATACTATTATCTAAAATAAGAAGAAATGATCCACAGGGTCAACATTTGGGACAGATGCTGGACATCGGACAAGTTCCTGAGACATAATGGCTCTGTAAATGAGCCACCAAATCCGTGCTCCCTTAAATTCATCCAGTCAAACATTTAGCTAGATTAACAACTGGTTGTTTGATTTACATGATGATAAAAAAATAACAAAAAACCTAATCCCCCCCCCCTTTTTTTCCTCCCGTAGGGGCATCTATTTTCTCTCTCATGAACTTTATCACATAATAAATTGGATCATTTGCCAGTTTTAGTTTGTAGACATCATCACCACCATCATAGCTACTACTATAGTGCTTACTATTTCAGGCTTTGTGCTAAATGCTAAGTGATTGTTTTCTCCTTTTATCCTGACAACAAACCTGGGAGGTAAGTACTATTATTACCACCCCCAGTTTCCAGTTGAGGACAGTGAGGCAAAGAGAAGTTAAGGGACTTGCCCAGGGTCACATTAGCTAGTAAGTGTCTGTGGCTGGATTTGAACTCTTCCTGACTTCTGGCCCAGCACCACATGCCCTGTGCCACCTAGCTGCCCCAACATGCAAAGATGTTCGGTGATTCAAATGAGCGTAAATGCAAAGTACCATAAATCTTTCTACAAATCCAGCTATTCTTCTTCTTAAATTATCTTTCAGCCCCCAGACCTCCACTCTGGCACTGACTTCATTCTTTGAGTATTCTACTGCAGTCTTGTTGAGCTCAAGCAACGTTCATAGAACAATTCGGGGGCATGTTGTTAAATCTTTAACAACCAGGATGTCTGCAAAAAGACAGCAACAACGACAAAAAAGAAGCCTGCATGAATACATCGTTTTCAGTTGAAGCTACCTTATTGGTGCTTTTTAAGTCTAGAGACAATCAAGAAAACAATAAATCAAACCCTAATTTATAGAGATGATGGATTTTGGAGATACAAATACAGTGAACATTTAATAATTGGCTCTCACTTGCAGATTCTACCTAGCTTTGGCACACTCCCAGACAAGGGACTAGAGGGCCATGTATTTCCTGCTTCCTGTTTTGTTAGTAACTTGCTTTGTGACTGCAAGAAAGTTGCTCAAATTGTTGTCACTCCCAACCCTCTCTCCTTGGGACAGACTTAGGGCTTAATATACCAAGATCTGCAATGGGTCACTACCGATCCCTACCAGATAATAATATGTAAGAGTAATGCTCTGATTATGGACTAACTCATCTTTTCTTGACCACTACTACTGTGAGAAGCAGGGTCACTAAATCTGTAGGTTCTCCCAGGGTCAAAAGTGTCAATGTACCAGGGGAGGTTACTAAAGAAAGATCAGATTTTTGTTACTGTCAGGAATTTAGGGGGACAAAAGGATATAATCCAGAGTCCCCACCTGCTTTATTTACACCTTTTGTTTTTATTCAGAGGTTTGCTTGCCCTATCCAGGAACATTATGGGAGGTGCCTAAGAGGGTCACTTTAGGGTCACATAGTACACAACTTTCTTATGATTTTCTGGGGAAGGGGAGAGTGAGGATCCCCAAAATGGCTTGAGATCTTAGAGGTTGCTGAACAGAGGTTTGACAGGAATTAAAAAGTAATTTCTAACCCCAAATCAATTAGTTAACCAGGGCCAGGGACTTTGATTGGCATTAAGAAAAAGGATTAGTCAAAAGGATAGACTGTGCCTCAGCATGATGTTGTCTTGTGGCTGGATATAGTTTCCATGACCTTAGGCAATGTGAGTTTAAAGAGCTTTAGCTCTTCCTTGTAAGAAAATTGTTCTTTGCTTGTTTTTCTCCAGTAGATGGTGGCACACAGGTCCACAGATAATCCCAAAGGGCTAAATAACTACAAATTAGCAAGTAGTAAAGGAGAGCAGCCTTGAATCACCAAAGCAAGAGTTCACCATAATGAATTGCCATAACAAGAAAACAGTAGAGATACCCAAAGAAGACAACACAATATTCACGAGAGGGTTGAGATGGTCTGTCTGCTAACAGGGATAAGGGGTAGGGGAGATCAGAATGGATTCTGCACCTATCAATTTAAGTATAAATTATCTCAGTCCCTCAACTTTGGGCTATGTCAGAATGAGGCCGAATATGTTAAAAATTGTTTTTCCATGGAATTGGGGAAAAATTAAAAAAATATATATTTTTTAAAAGAATGAGGCCAGTCCCAAGCTTGGACTAAGGGGACAGAAGGTAACATGGTTCAGTGGAAAGAATGCTGGATTTGGAGCCAGAAGAATTTGGGTTCAGATTCTGCACCTGATTCTCACTCTCTGTGTGGACTTTGGCAGGTCATTAACCTCCTGGGGCCTTAATTTCATCATCTGTAAAATGGGGGAGTGGCTGGCCTAAAGGACTAAGGGACCTTTCTAGGTCTAAATCTACAAATCTGGGAATTATCTCATTCTTTTCCAATGGCACTATAACAGCCAAGGAAAACACAAGAGACACAGTTTCCCCCCTTCACTTTTAGGAGAGAAAAGATATGTGTCTTAAATATGAACTCCAGTAATTTTTAATTCAAGCACCAGAAAGTAACATTTGCTAGGAATGGAAATTGCCTTAGTATCTTAAGAAAAAAAATGAATGAATGATTTTCCTCTTAGTTTTAGGAATAGAATCCAGGCACAACAAGGCCCACGCTTCCTGTTCCTATGTGTGTTTATTCTGAACTCTTCTGAATAGTACAATTTTAAACATTTTTTTTCAGGGGCACCAGAAATATTCTCTGGTTCTGCGACTACAGAAGCCAGTCGTCACACAGTTTGACTCCTGGTGCCATCACTACCATCTTTGAAATCCCACCATGAGTGAGAGTGTTGGACCAGAGCCTTAAGGCTTCTTTCAGCTTTAACCTTTTACAATTCTATTGCTGCCTTAAGGCATCTTGGATCTGTAATTCCATCAGGGTGTTCCTCATCTTCACTGAGGCAGATGGCAGAACATCTATGACTTGGAGCCTAAGAGAGATGTTCAAGGCTTGAGAAGCTTAAACCACTTACCCGTCATAGCATGGCTAGTGAGCTTTGTAGAGGAGAGTTGAAGCCAAGCCTTCCTGGTGTCCATCTCATCCACTCTGCCATGTTGCCTCTCCCTAGGCTTTTATAATTCTAACGAATGAAGACATCACAGGGTCAGTGGAAAGTTCACAAGGAGATCTGTGTTCTAGATCTAACTATAACTAGTCGTGTGACCTTGGGCAAAACAGTTTACCTCTCAGGGCCCAAGTTTCCTCATCTAAGGGGGTTGGATTGGGTGGTCTCTAAGGACCTTTCCAGCTCTCGCACTCTAAGCATTTATTAAGCACCTACTATTGAATACAACTACCTTGTACAGAGAGCAGTGCAACTCAGTTTTTTCCCTCAAGAAGCTGGTATAAGATGTATAGACCCGATAAGGCAATAATAGATTCATAAATTTGTTTTTTAGACCTGGAAGAGTCCTTAGAGACAGTCCAGTCTAACTCATTCATTTTGCAAATGGGGGTTATGGGAGTGTATATGACCATTATGACTACAATCACCATCATTAGTCATTACCAATTTATGTTTGTGCATGGAAGGAGAGGTTGAGGCATAGGGTTGAATTTGTTCCACATCAAGGATAACTTGGTGACCTTTGTTGTGGCTCAGTCATTTTTCCGTTGTGTTTGACTTTCTGTAACCCCATTTGGGGTTTTCTTGGCAGAGATATTGGAGTGATTTGTGATTTCCTTCTCCAGCTCATTTTACAGTTGAGGAAACTGAGGCAAACAAGGGTTAAGTGACTTGCCCAGGGTCACCCAGCTAGTAAATGTCTGAGGTCAGATTTGGACTCAGGTAGATGAGTTTTCCTGACTTCAGACCTGGCATTCTCTCCACTACCACCTGGCTGCCCATCTTAATGAGCTAGCCAGTACCTTTTCTACCTTCCCAGGTCCCTTACCCTCCACTATTGTGGAGCCTGCTTCACCCTTAAAAAAGGGTCCCCCATCCCACTATCTTTGAAAAAAAATATTTAGACACAGCAGGCATCAGAGAAGGGTTAACATTGAAGACTACCTTAATTAGGGGAGACATTCAAGCTGGCTTTTGGAAGGGTGCAATCTGATGTCATTCTCATCATAAGTCTTGAACTGAGACTGTGGGCTTATCAAGGGACAGGCTCTGACACTATCGCCTGGCCGGTGGCCTTCTGCTAAAGTAGTGATGTGATGGGTGGGGAGGAGAAGGAGGGAGCCAGCTCTGTTCTCTGCTGTGATGTGTGTCAGGTCTGCAAGAATGCATTGCCTAAGCGAGGATGGCGGAACAGCATAACCAGCTCCAAAAAGCGACCCACAGGGTGATGTGTCCCTGGAAGGGGGACAGGACAAAGAGGGGGGCGGGGGAGGCTGTTCTGACTTTGAAGATGGAAAAGGGAACGGGTTGTCCAGGAGGGCAAGTAAACACTCCCTAACTCACTCCCCGGCTCACTCACCCACTGTTATTCACAGTCAATATATCTTTTGGTAAATGGAAGGCTGCTGGGTTACTTGGGGGCAGGGGAAGGGTGGGGTCAAACCAGGACCAGGAGACAGGGTGGAGGACCCATCATTTGTATGGGTAGGGACACAGGGCTTAGAAAAATGTGGGGAGAAGCATGCTCTATAAGGAAGACCTCCCCAAGATCAGTAATCCTTGGAAAGAGATTTATATAATCGAGATGACTTTTTTATATACTGTAAAATTTACCTTCTTTTTCACCTGGACTGCCTGAGCCCAAGAAGATGGGACTCATGGTTACCATCCATCTGAAGCAAGGTCCAGCCCACTCTCTGGGCCAGCCTGAGCTTTTCCCCATCCTCAGCACACGCGCGCGTGCGCGCGCGCACGCGCACACACACACACACACACACACACACACACACACACACACACACACACACACACAC
>NW_027187376.1:1094325-1095148 GCF_028583685.1 Petaurus breviceps papuanus
CACACACACACACACACACACACACACACACACACACACACACACACCCTCATTCTGCATATTCTGCTACATACCTTGGGGAGAAGAGTCAGAAGAGTGTACTACTTACTATTATGACTGAACAAGTAAATTCCCCTTCCTCTGCCACTGTTTCTTCCTCTATAAAATGAGAGAATAGCAACAGATAATCTCAAAGTTTCATCACAGTTCTAAATTTAGCTCTAAATTTTTGTGATGCTATGGTTCATCTGACTCCTTTAGAAGCACAGGGTATTGAACAGGGTTCCCTCTATTTTCCAAGTTGTTTGAATAGAGAGGAACAGATGGATAAAAGAGATATTATGAACTTGGCAACTGATCAAAAGCAGAAGGTAAGGGAGAGGGAAGAGCCAAGGGGTCCTGAATGACTGGAACCTGAAGGACTGTAAGAGTGGTTGTGTCTTTGGCAGATATGTGGAAGTTTGGAGGAGGGGCAGTCTGGTGGTGGGGGAAGATAACAAATCCTGTTTTGAATATACTGACTGAGTTGACATATAGGTAGAGATGCTCAGTTGGCAGACTGGAGATCAGAAGTGAGATGAGGGCTGGATATATAGATTTGGGAGCCATCTGCATAAAGATGATAATTGAACCCATGGAAACTGATGACATCATTGAGAGACAATGATCTAGAAAGAAACAAGAAGAGGTCCTAGGACAGAACTTTGAAAGACATACATGTTGTATCTTCTTCCTTCTGCCCTTTTTTCCCCATTTTCCAACTGTTGTGTCTGGACCATCCTGCAACATTTGTTGCTCTCTCTCTCTCTCTCTCTCTCTCTCT
>NW_027187376.1:1095248-1099690 GCF_028583685.1 Petaurus breviceps papuanus
CCTCCTCCTCCTCCTCCTCCTCCTCCTCCTCCTCCTTCTTCTTCTTCTTCTTCTTCTTCTTCTTCTTCTTCTTCTTCTTCTTCTTCTTCTTCTTCTTCTTCTTCTTCTTCTTCTTCTTCTTCTCCTTCTTCTTTTCTCTCTCTCTCTGTCTCTGTCTCTGTCTCTCTCTCTCTCTCTCTGTCTCTCTCTCTGTCTCTCTCTGTCTGTCTCTGTCTCTGTCTCTCTCTCTCTCTCTCTCTCTCTCTCTCTCTCTCTCTCTCTCTCTGTCTCTCTCTGTCTCTGTCTCTCTCTCTCTCTCTGTTCTCTCTCACCTTTGACCACCTACAGCACTTTTATCTATACTATCCAACTTAGCTCAAATGCAGTGCTAGGAAAAATCTTCCACAGCAGCTCATATTGGTGTAGAGGTACTGGGTTTACACCAGATGAGCTTTGGCCGTTCCATCCACCTGGAAAAGCTTTGACTATTGACTTGATGAAAGACTGTGTATCTTGTCTGAAGGAAGTTCATTATCAGAAGAAGATGGAGTTTTCAGCCACAGTATTTGGAATATCATGTACTAAGTTACAGAAGGCTTGTTCTCTGCTCAGTGGAGGAAGAACCCAGTATTGAAATTGTAAATCTTTGAAGTATTGAAATGTGTTGTGGGCTCTTCTCTACTTCTATTGTTTGATGTGTTTGGTGTGCTTTCCCCAAATGGATTATGATTTATTTGAGGGCAGAAACCATGCCTTAGTTCACCTTTATCTCCACAGAGTAGAATGCAGTTCCAGGTCCATAGGCAACACTCCAGAATAGTCAAATGGTCACAGCTCCAATGGGCTAAGTCAGTGAGGTTGATGGTCTAAGCTGGAGCCTATACCAGGTAGAGTTCATAAAATTTACAGGCTTCCAAAACTGGAAGGAAGTCCATGAGATGAGAAAGTTGAAGTCCAGGAAGTGAAGGAGCTTAACCTAGGTCACCCAACTAGCTAGAGAAGAAGTACCATATCTATAAGAGTTCTTAACTTTTTGTGTGTGTGTGTATGTGTCATAGACCTATCTGGCAGTCTGATGAAGCTTATGAACTTCTCCTTAGAATGATATTTTAAAATGCATAAACTAAGATACATAGGGTTGCAAAGAAAACCAAACACCACTAGGTCCTGATTAGTGTGAATAATGAATTCTGGGAAGTGGTCTCATGCATTTGAATTCACCCTGTTTGAAATTATAATTATGAAAAATATGGTCATTGGCTCTAGCTCAATGGAAATATTCAGTGTGAAATTGAATGTGACCACTTCAGGGAATTCACACCAATCTTAACCTAGCCATAGATTGAATTAAAGTTATCGAAATGTTAAAAGAATAAGTTCATAGACCCCAGATTAAGAACCCTAGGTATAGAGGAAAGACTGGTAACTCTGGAGTCAGGAGAGATCTGGCTTTGGATCCTGTCTCTGAAGCTACTAGTGGGACCATGGACATGTTCTCTCAACCTTATTTTTCTCATTTGTAAAATGAGGGTGATAATACTACCAGAAATGACCTCATAATGAAATTCACTGTTGGAGTTTGTCAGAAGTATCTTGGAATTCAGAATTAGGTGAAGAGGGCCACACAATAGTCTGACTAGGGTAGAATTCAGAACTGCATTGTAGCACAGTGGGAAAGCATGCTATTTGGAGTGAGAAGAATATTCTGTTGTTTTTCATCTGTGTCTGACTCTCTGTAACCAAATTTGGGGTTTTCTTGGCAAAGATACTGGAGTGGTTTGTAATTTCCTTCTCCAGTTCATTTTACAGATGAGGAAACTGAAGCAAACAGGGTTAAGTGACTTGTCCAGGGTCACTCAGCTACTAAAGTGTCTGAGGCTGTATTTGAACTCAGGAAGTCAGAATACTCAGGGTCAGTTCCTAGTTCTGCCATTTAATCTCCGTGTGACTTTGCATTTTTGGCGGGCCTCAGTCTTTACTCCCAAACAGTGAGGTTGGATTGGATTGTCTTTAAGGTTCCTTCCACTTCTAAATCCAGAATCCTGCCCAGTACAGGGGCTGTCTATCTGACTACTGCCTGAATTTCAGGGTGCTTTTTGGATTGGGCACATACGGGTCAGCAGATCTGTCTGCACTGTTCCCCAGGACTTGGCTGACCAATGAAGGCCAGGTTGGGATGGTTAGGGTAGAGATGTCAAGCACTTGGTGCCCCAACTAGGTTAAAATGTAATTGGGAAATCGTTAATAAAATGAATAATAATACAATAAAACATCAATAATATTACATTGTAAAACTAAGTCAGTATGGGACCAGCATGGATGCTGATGTAGGAATGAATGGCCCCTTTTTCTATTTGAATTTGACACCATTGGCATAGAGCTTCTCAGGAAATTCCAGAATTCTAATGAAATATCTCTGGGTAATAAATATCTCTAGGTAATAAGCAGGACTTGCTACATAGCTCATTTCTTTCAGCACACTGGGGAAAACCCAGTGCAGAAGGACTGAGTTGATTCACTGGACCGCATTGCGATGAGTTTGTTCTGGGTAGCCTACAAGACAATGTCATCAGATGCAGGTTGTTTCTACGAAAGGCTGATGACTTTGGTGGTTTTATTTTGTATCGTTTGTTGTTGTGTTTCTCTAAGTCCCACATGTGTCTTGGTAAGTTAACACCCAAATATTTTATGCATTCTGTAGTTATTTTGAATGGAATTTCTCTTTCTTTTTTTTTTACTGGGTTTTAGTAATAATTCAGAAAGGATAATGATTTCTCTGGATTTATTTTATAAGGTTGTGTCTCTGTTTCTGTCTCTCTGTCTCTGTCTCTGTCTTGTATGCCTACCGTGCAGAGGAAAGGGAGAAGTTCTGTCATTACATGCGTGTTGTGACATCATGGAGAACACATTTCCAGCTTTCTAGGAATCACAACACTGTAGTTCTTAGTCTGGTTTTGACTTCTCTCTCAAGCTGCCCTATGGTATGCATCTTTATTTTAAGTAAAAGGGGATTTAAATTCATTTTCTTCTGAGAATCTTTTGGAAATTTTGCATTGGTCCTGAGAGAGGAATGATGTCCTTGAAGTCTCCCCCCCACCCCTCAACCTGCCAACCCCAAATTTCACACAAAACAAGGTTTAGGACCGCTTGGTGTAGACAAATCTAACAGATAGATCCAAGGCCATATCCCTAAGGTCCAAGTTCTCTAGAAGCATAGACTGTGGGTCATGTACCACAGATAGAGTAATCATATTTGTTCTTAAACAAAGCTAATTGTGGAAACCCCATAAATCCTGGGGAAGTGTGAAATATTGGAGTCAAAGTATTATAGGAGTTTAGAATGCAATCAGGAAGGCTATGTAACTAAAGAAATCAATTACTTCTTCCCTCTGTGCCTTGGTTCCCTCATGTATAAAATGAGGTGGTTAAATGGCACAGTGTATAGTATTAGATCTGAAGTCAAGAAGACCTGAGTTCAAATCCAGCTTCAGACACCTTCTAGCTATGGGACTTTGAGAGAATCATTTGACCTCACTTTTCCACAGCTTCCTCATCTATAAAATGGAGAAATAATAATAGCACTTATTCTCCCCAAGTGATATTGTAAAGATAAAATGAGATCATATTTGTAAAATGCTTTGTAAGCCTTAACCACTACGTAATGCTATTATTATTGTTAGGGGTTTGAATTAAATTATTAAAGAGACAGTTGTACCTTAGTAGAAACTTTATTGGATCTGGAGTCAGAGGATCTGAGTCCAAATCCTAGTTATTTGGTCAGTGAGATCACTTACAGGTAAGGTCTAAAATTGAAAGAAAAAGAAAAAAAATCTCATATACTCTGTTGATCTAACCATAGTGTTTATTGATAACCTGAAAACCACTTGTAGAATTCTAACTGGTAAGAAAGGCATGGGATATGTGTGCCTTCCTCACTGTCGCTCCTGGGTCCCAGACCTAACATGATCTGGTCAAGGAAAACGAAGCCACACATTAACTGTTGCTCAGGCTCTTGGCTCTATCCAGGGTACCAAGCAAGCATCCATGGCTGTTGGGACTGGCTCTGTAGCTTTATATTAAGGCGGACAAAGGGATCTGGATCTTCCTAGAAATGCACCAACCTGGTTTAAGCAGATTTCAGGTACCCTTGAATTCATCAATCATGACTTGGTCAAAAAAGATTGAACTTAGGGCTTGGTAGAATTCCTTTAGAATCAGGGCTTCACTCAGTTACTCACCAGTCATTCTAGCTGTCTTTATCTTCATGTTTTGTGGAAAAGGACTAGTCTAACCAGTCTTACTATGTGCTAAGCACTGTACTAAGTGGTGGGGATATGAGAAAAGGGCCCTCAAGTATCTCACATTCTAATGGGAGAGAAACATGTAAATGACTACCATTCATCCATCCATCTATCCATCCATCCATCCATCCATCCATCCATCCATCCATCCATCCATCCATC
>NW_027187376.1:1099700-1103452 GCF_028583685.1 Petaurus breviceps papuanus
ATCCATCCATCCATCCATCCATCCATCCATCCATCCATCCATCCATCTATCTATCTATCTATCTATCTATCTATCTATCTATCTATCTATCTATCTATCTATCTATCTATCTATCATCTCTATCACCTATCATCTATATATCTATCAATCATCTATCAATGTGTCATCTATCAATTAATCAATCTATCATCTATCATCTATGAATCATCTGTCTGTATATCTATCTATCTGTCAATATCAGCTTAAATGGGGGCATAACCAGCAAAGACCTCCTGCAGAAGATGGGATGTGACTTGAGTCTCAAAGGAAGACAAGAAGTAGAAGTAAGGAGGGTAAGCCTTCCAGACATGAAGAACATCCCATGGAATGGCATGGAGTTGGAAGATGAAATGCCATGTATGATGAATAGCATCAGCAAATTTCATTTCCATTCTGGGTCTCAGTTTACCCAACTGTAAAATGAGGTTTTTAAATCAAAGGATGTTTAAGATCTTCCACCTCTAACATTATCTGAGTTCATAAAGGTTCCCTTTATATCAGGAAGATAATGTTGCTGATTCAGCAAAAAGAGAGGGTTTCGGGGGAGGGCAGGGTTCAGGAATAAGGTCCTGGACAACATCTTGCAGCAAATGAATGAACAGGAGTAAACACTGAGCCAGCAATGGGTGTCAGCGTTCTTTTTCTTTTTCTTTTCCCATTCACAGAAATACACAATTATGGGATGAAAAGCATTCTTTAATGTTATGGATTTGGAATTTGAGAAAGCATGTGATACATAGGCCTTGTAAACTTCAGCTTGAGCTGAATTATTTCAATTATTTATTTCAATTGCTTTGAAAAGTGTCTCAGTTGTCCACTTGAGAACAAGATGGGAAGTCAACCAAGAAAGTCCCAGGCTGAGCAGGGTCAGCGGCAGAAGCTGCTGGTGTCAGAGTCTGCTGAGGGGTGGGCTGACTGAAAGTGGACACTTGGTGATGTTGTCTAGTAAAGTGTCCCCTCCCTCCCCCCCCCCCCCCCCCCAGCCCTGCAGAAAGGTGCTGACCTCATCTGAAAGTGAAGTGACAATGGTAAGTGAGGAGAGGAGTGGTAGGCTGCAGCAAAGAATTCAAGACAGAGAGAGCCACATGGACCTGGAAAGGCTTTCTTGGTAAGGAGTCAGGAACCAGATGAGGTCCAGCTTGGAACTGTATAACAAACACATCTGAGAGACAAGGATCCCAAGCCCAAATATCTGAAGGATGGAGAGAAACCTGGAAAGGATTAGCACTGAAGGACACACATACACACACACTCACACACAGCAGAATTGGGTGGGGTGAGGGGGCAGATGTGTGGGATTAGAAGGGCTTTGGCAGAAATGGGGAACAGAGAATAGGAAGAAGCATAATATGGGGTCAAAAGTAGCAAATCTGGAATCAAGAGACTGGGGTTCATTTCCTCGTTCTCCTACTTATACTTTATGGGACCTTGGGCCAGTCCTTTCTTGACCCTGGGCCTTAGTTGTCTCATCTCAGTTGGAACAGGTGATTTTGAGGAGACCCTGAGGCTGATGACTTTGCACACCTCTACCTCACTTAAATTTAACTCAACTGCAACTCAAGACACCACCCTCTTGATGTGCTTGGTCCTCTTGAAGAACAAAGGACGATCAACAAACCAACAGACTGATTGTAAGAAAGAAAAAGAAAGAAAAAAACTGGGATACCCTTCTGGGCAAAGAAACCAATCTTTATTAAGAAAAACAAAGGTGGGCTCTACAGTCTTCCCAGTATGGTCTAAGACCCTGAGATACAAAATTCAGTTCTTTATAGGTCTCTCCATTCATGTACATACAAGCGGGTTAGTTATGGTACAAATGGGCAGTGCCCTTTGACTGAAGCAGGCTTTTGGCTCAAGCAGGGCACTTTTACATCCTCTCCAGACAGCTTATTATTTCTTAATATAAAGATGATTAATAAGTGGGTATGATTATTATGTCATATACTTAAGATACATGATTTACAGTGATTTAGTTACACTTCTAAGGTTAACACAGGTGTTCACCTGGGACTACATCTTTGCTTCAGTTACAGAGGTTTTTACTGGGATCTATATCCATTATATATATATATATATATATATATATATATATATATCACACAGTTACTTCTTATTTTATCAAGATAATTACAACTGATATATGATTATAAAGCAAAACACTCAAGGCCTTGATTATTAATCTTTCCCATTTCAGCCCAACAATATTTTTAGCTCTAAACAGAACTTATGGAATGTCAGAGCTGGAAAAGACCTTAGAAATAATTTAATCAAATTTACATCTTACTTCTTACATACATAAATAAATCTCTCATTCTATCCATGTGGAAACTGAAGCACAAAATGGGCTGATCACTTACCCAAAGTCATGTGACTGTAATTCAAAACCAAGACTTCTGTCTCCGCTAAAATCAACTAAACAAGGCCAGTGGAGCTTCTCCCTGGTGTTGGGGAATTTAGTCAGGGAGTCAAACTAATATGACAGGCACTGTATCATACTACTGTATGATAGCTGAAGGTAGAGGTGGGGACAAAGGTTTGTTTTGTAAAATTTGGATTAGTCTAAAGGCTGCACTTAAGGATTTAAAAGACCTCAAGTGGCCTTAAGGCCTGGGTTTCCCCATCCCTGCCTGAAGGAGGTAGAATGCTAATTCTCCTGGAAAAAAAACTACTACCAACCATCCCTTCTTCCAGCTGACACCACAATTCCCCCTCCACCAGAGTCTAGGAGTGGGGGGTTCTTAACTTTGTCATGGGCATTTGGCAGTCTGCTGACTCCCATGAAACCTTTCCTAGAACCATGTATGTTACTAACATTCATAACTGAAGAAAAGGCTAAATTTCATTTAAAGGTTAGTGAAACCAAAAAATAAAATTTCCCATTCATGTTCACATCCCCCCTAAAATCTATCCATAGACCAAGGGGTCTGTTACTCTAGGGAAAGCTTAGAAATGAAAATCTTCTTTACCCTATTGCCTTACTAACTCCAGTACCCTGGACTCCAACCTTCAAAGCTGAGGCTAGAAAGGATTAGAGGCAAAGTAAGGGTAGTAATCAAAATCAATGGTGGCTCCCTACCTTTAAACCTATTAAAAAAGGAAGGCACTGGAAATTTATTTGGATGTAAATTCCACATCACCTAGCTTTCAAAGATGTGGAGAAGGAAAGCTTTGGCCAAAGTTGTGACATAGACCTCCTGAAGGAGCCTTTCTTCACTCAATGGCTGCTTCCGGGTACTCCAGTCAAGATGACCCTGTGAGGGATGATGATATAGCCTGTGGTGTTACCCTTTACTGATGGAGCTACTGAGATTTCCACAAGTCATTTACCCAGTATCACACCCCATCTTGTCCTTCTTAACCTGCACAGAATGTTTTGTTCTTTGCTGCTCTTAAGAGACTTATGTTCTATTTTAGATTATTTTCCAGTGACCCATGGTGGTGTCCTAATCACCTTGGGAATGCCTAAGACTTTGCCAGAGGAAGGCAAACTCTGGCTGATCCAATTAAATTATATGATCACCACCACCACCACCATTTAGAGTTTGACAAATATTATCTAATTTTCTAATAATCTAATCCATATCCTCCCTCCCTCCCTCCTTCCCTCTCTCCCTCCCTCTCTCCCTCTCTCCCTTCCTTCCTTCCTTCCTTCCTTCCTTCCTTCCTTCCTTCCTTCCTCCTTCCTTCCTTCCTTCCTTCCTTCCTTTCTTCCT
>NW_027187376.1:1103552-1115400 GCF_028583685.1 Petaurus breviceps papuanus
TTCTTTCTTTCTTTCTTTCTTTCTTTCTTTCTTTCTTTCTTTCTTTCACAAAACCTTAAACCCAGTTCACTCTGAAGCTCATAGATTAGACCACAATAGATCTGTGTCCAAGCTCCACTTAATGACTGAATTTTGGGCCCTCCTGGCTCAGAGTGAATGTCAATGGTAACTATTTCTCTCCGGAACAGCAATCCTAAAAAAAAAAGTGAGGTTGAATGACTTGTTCAGGGTTATGAATCTATTAAGTATCTGAGGTGGTATTTGAATTACAGTTCTTCTAATTTTGGGTTCAGTTCTATCCACTGCACTATTTATTTGGATCTAGAGATAGACTTCTGTCTAACAACCAGAGGTTAAGTGAAGAATGATTCATTCCTGGAAGGTTTTTGCTACCAGTGATGGTTTTTTTCTCCCTTTTACTTTGTTGCTGTTGTTATAGCAATGCATAAAACCATCTACTTATATGCTTGCATATCTTCTTCAAGAGCCATTGACCACTCTCTTTCTCCTCACAGTTTTTCTGCTGTTATTACCTCCAATTTATTCCCTGTATGTATCTCATATGTACATGGTTGTTTGCACGTTGTCACTCCCATTAGAATGTAATCTCTTTGAGGACAGAGATTCCTTTTGCCTTTCCTTTTATCTTCAGAGCTTATCACTGTGCCTCAAACACAGTAAGAACTTAATAAATGCTGATCCACTGACTGACTGCATTCTGTAATATAGAGTATAACCTTGCCCACGAAGTGATTTATTTTTGAGATTTTGAAGAAAAGACACCCATATATCACATCCCTTACCTAGACTTATAACTCCATGGTGGCAATGTTGATGTCAAATATGAACTTCTCTTCCAGCCCCTAACTCAGAGGTATAAGAAGGGGTTTCTCATTTTCGAAAATACAGTTGTGATTTGGGGCACAAAGGTTTGCTTCTTGGATATGACACCTTTACTGGAGCTCTCATTTTCTGTAGATTCAGTAGAAAACTGGTGTATTTTAAAATAACTGATATGGTTTTCTACCTAGAGAAAGTGTTTAGCAAACATTCAAGGGGATTGAATTTGTTGTTGCATCGAAATATCAGAGGCAGGATTTGAACCTCGGAACAGATTCCCACGTCTAGCCCTCGTCATTCCCCCTTCTCTAACATGCCTTTCTTGAGCACCTGTTTGAAAGTGTGAGCGTGCTAGATTCCATTGAAAATAAGTCACACATAAACACGGTCCCTTTTTGCCTGTGATCTAGCCCATGTGGATGGCATATGGACGATTTAATAACATACACTGAACAAACCAAATGAAATAGAGTAAAATAAGTGCAAATGAAATCCAAACTTCTTATTTTGACATTTAAGGCCCTCTACAATCTGACCCCAATCTACCCCTAGTGTTTTTATTACATACTACTCCCATACATTTCATACCAGCCAAATTGAACTACCCAGTGTTCCAATGTATATAAAGTGTTTCAACCTCAGTGCCTTTGTTCCCACTGTTCCCACTGCCTAGAGTGCCCTCCCCCCTCCATCTTTTCCTGTAACATTCCTAACCATTCTTCAGGTGCAACTCATTTGCCACCTCCTTCTTTAAACCTCCCTTGATTCCTTACAGTCAGAAGTAATCTCTCTTATTCAAAGAATTCTAGAAGATAACCTGAATAATGGAATCCCTCCTTCTTCTGAATGATTGTAGTAGAAAGAGTAAATGGGCCCTAGCTCAAGACTTGACTTTGCAATTTACTTTGGGCAAATCATCTTACCTTCCTGGGCCTTAGTTTCTAATCTGTGAAATGAGGGGGGTTGAACTGGATGGTGTCTAAAATAACATCTAATATTATACTTATTCCCACACAAATCTTAGCTCCCTTACTGGACTGCAAACTCTCTGAGTGTAGGCTTATTTACTAGTGTCTAGCCCATATTTTTACACAAAGTACTTAATAATTGTTTGTTAGGGACCACTTCACTTTTCAACTGGTTACTTGGCCCTTAGACACAGACTCAGAGTGAAATAAGGATGCTTTATCACCACTGTTTCCAATCCACCTAGGAAAGCTTCCTCCTGAGAAGGTATTTGGATGATGGAAAGGTCAGGTTTGTCAAACTGATGTGTGTGTGTGTGTGTGTGTGTGCTGTGTGTGTGTATGTGTGTATGTTTAGGGCCCTAGTATCTCCTCATTCCAAAACGCCTTCCAAGTTGTCCTGAAAAGATATATCTTCACTCACAACACACCATATGAGAAGCAGAAGTCAGGTCAGGAGAAATGTGAATAATTTAGTAATCCGTCTGCCAACATGAAGGAGTCTATCCAAAAGAAGGACTAATTTCAAAGTTGACCAGGAGCAACGGCAGTGAAGCTGATCCAAATAAGGAGGAAGAAAATATAGGATCAAGACTGAAGGGATGCCCAAAATCACGGTCATAGAATGTTAGATTTGAAAGAGGCCTTGGAGAGCATTTGGTCCAATTCCCTCATATTACACATGAAGAAAGATCACAAAGCTAGTTAATAGTAGGGCTGAAGCCTGGAACCCAGGTCTCCTGATTAATGTCCTTCTCTTGGCAGGATGAATTCAGCTCTTTTCAAGAGAACAAAATTTCCAGTGGAGAGAACTGCGAAAGTCCAGTCACTTCTGAGGATTTCACCTGAGTAAGCTGAATTTGCCTGCTTCTCAAACAAAGAGGTTAGAAACCAATCTGGGTAGCTTTCCTAACCTGAAGACAAGGCATTCTGAGCAGACTAGTAGCCATTCTGGGAAACAGCGGTAGATTTTGGAGGAGGAGGCCAATGCTTCTAGCTGAGAGCATATTCAAAGGATTATAATGTAGAATGTTATAATTTACAAAGTCATCTCCTTACTGAGATGGCCCATGGTATGGTGAACATGAACTGGCCTGAAAGCCAGGAAATGTAAGGCTCAAGTCTTACCTTTATCAGTGAGTAGCAAGACTCTTAAGTTCATTGAAGGGGGATCATGGTATTTGAAGTACCCTTTTGCTTGTGTTGTGAAGAGCCCAAGAGATGATGTATATAAAAGTACTATGGAAATATCAACTCCTGCTAGGATCTTATCTCATTGAATGTGACCATGAACTTTCAAACCTTTTCTAAAGACTTTTAGGTTGCATTTCCTTAGATAAAATGGAACAGGTTTCAGCCACCATTAGGTGAGTTTTGATTAATGGACAAAACTATGTTGGTCTACTCTTTCTTCCTAATATCATGTTAGTGAAGGGAATCAGTCTTTAGCTTTCCCAATTTTTACTGAACAACCCATTATGGTAATAGCAACCTTCTCCCAGTCAATAATGAACTCTCCGAGACTAAGGAAATCTATGCTGAGAACTTCCCAGTTTCTCAGACCCTGGAGTATTTCTTACTTTATGGTTTGGGAAAGAGGTGGGGAGACTAAAAATTCAAAAAGAATAGGAGGAATAAAAGAAGATCTGTCTTAAAAATCTCTTAATTGTAAAAGCAAATAAATTCATCAATGGAAACTAACTTCTCAGAGTCTGGGCCGGGCTGCTGGAGAGAGGCTACAATTTTTCCACCCTGGGCAGAGGCCTCCTTCACTGGGGAGGGCTCAGGCAGCGCTGTGTATGTGAAAGCAGATAGCTTTGGAGCAAACTGACTAATTTGATCTGGGGATGGAATGTACTTTGTACACCACCTTTTTCATGGAATTGACATTTTTTCAGCCTGCAATTTATTTAAGGTGAGGACAAAAGTGATCTTGGCATTGCCAGAAAGTCAGGAAAGGGTAATACCTTTTATTTTATTTTTGGTGGCAGTTGTGAGTTTTTCCCCCTAATTCCTACACACACACACACACACACACACACACACACACACACACAAACACCCCCCGCCCCACACACCCCTTAATTGCTTCTTGGGGATGGGGAGTCTCACATCAAGGTCTAGTGACTTGGATACCCCTATTTACCATTTAACTGCAATTAAGAGAAGGGTACACTTACTGTTGGATGAAATAAACTGGTTGAGTTGGATGAAATAACCTGTTTGGCAGGGAGAAAGTGAGCAAAGTTGACAAAAAGCAAGGCTTACGTATTTGATACAAAGGGAAGAAGGTCTTGTTCTTTCTGGACAAGAACATAAAATCTAAACAAAAGTTTAGACAAACTAAGAAAAATATAGCAAACTTAAACAGGAGCCAAACTAGCCAAGGCAGACTTTGTTAATTATGGCGTCCCTGCTCCTCTCCTAATGGACAACACACCTGACTGAACAAAACAAGGTGAAGAGAGAAAAGAAGCAATTCTCTAAGCCTCTTGCCCTTAATTCAGTTCAGCAAACATTTTTAAAATTCCTGCTCTGTCCTATGAACTATGCTAGGTCCTGAGGATGCAAGGACAAAATGAGAGTCCTTGCCCTCAAGGAGATTACATTTTACTTGGGAAAACACATTCACTCTACAGATAATCAACAAACATGTGCTAAGTGTTGGGATTAAACACAAGTATAACTTGCGGCTCTGTGCCCCAAGCTCTGGGCTTGCACAAACTGGGTTCAGTCTTGGAGGTGATTCCTCAATCATATTTCTTCGACTTGTTTTGCTCTCAAGAGTTCCATTTGGAAAATCTCTCAATATAGCTTGGCTAAATAGTGTGTCTAGATTTCCACAGATGAGGGCAAAAGGGTACTGTGCAAGCACTCAAGGTAACAATGCATTAGGTACAGGACAACATTTTTTATTTCACACCACAGAAATAGCAAAAATTACATGAAGGATTCACAGTACTCCATGGTATAAAAGTATAATTCCTCTTCCTCTCCAGTGACTCCTACCTTTTCCTATGGTTCTTTATAGTCCCTCAGAATTACAGTGACACCCTGTGGTTTAGGATCTCTTCAGAAAGGAAACAAAATGATTGCCAGAAGAACAATTAGGGAATAGTTCAACAGTCTAATGAGTCCTACTTTCATTCCAGAGACATATATATTCATCTAGCCTACCCTGTGTTACTCACTAGTAATCCAAAGATATATCAAGGGCATTGTCTTCAGAATTGAGAAGGAAAAAGCAAGTTTGGAGCTTTTTGTGACATATTTGATTAATTTGTTCAAAGAGCATAAGGGATTTTAACCTGAATCAACTAGGTGTTTTTTCTTGTTTTTTTTTTTTTTTTTGTGTTTGCTTTTGTGCAGAAGAGCTAGACAGAAAGGAGTATAGATCAAAGAGGGAGTCAACAATATTTGCTTCTTGTGACCATCCATGAGACTCCATCCTCTCCAAGATTTTACTATCTCTGGAGGGTTGAGGCTGGACATTATATGTATGCATGCACGTATGTATGTACACAATTATACATACATACACACATACATATATACATGTATGTATAGTTGTAGTTTATAGACTCCAAGAAAGGTTCTCTAAGAGGTAAAAGAGAGAAATACATCTATGCCCCAAAGAAAATACATCAAATGAAGGAGAAAATCCCCTCTATTAAAAATAAATACCTTTCTAGCGATTAGCATTAAATTCTGAGAAATGGAGCCAAAGGCGCCAGTCTGCTTTGCTTCTCTGGTCCCAATGTTAGCAGCCTATATCTAAAACTCTCTTAACCTTGGGTCCATTGTAGTTGTGACCTCACCTCTCATCAGGTGATGAAACTGGATCATATTTCTCTTTTGCCAAAGGAGAAGCTTAGGCTCAAAATACAGATCTCCCCAAAATAACAATAGGAATAATGGGAAATTCATGAGATCAGTTCCAATGAGAAGCAGAAACAGCATGAAGGATAAAAAGGCTGCCCCAAAGTCCTTCTTCTGGAGGGCTGGGTTAAGCTCATCTTCACCATGACTACCACCACTATAAAACTCCTACTCTTTTCAATATGGAGGTAACTTTGGACCAGTAGCATCTAGCAACTTCTAGTGATTGAAGTAGAGTAAGTAAATCGAGTCATGGCCTCAAAAATGCAGAGGTGATCACATCTGAACTTTACCATCAGTGCTCAAGCCCAGGAAACCTCATTCTCACAGAGTCCTAGTAGAGTAGCTGAGATACAAGGAGCCCAAAGATTGCTTCATTCAGTTCCTCCCTGAGTAGGAATGCCATCTATAACACTCTTGACATTTGAAGGCATCCAATCATGGAGAACTAACTACCTTTTTGGGCAGTACATTTCACTTGGAATAGCTCTAATGGTTTGGAAATATTTCCTCATATTGTTCTGAAAACTACTACCCTGTAATTTCTACCTTTTTATTTTAATTCTGCTCTCTGGGTTGGAGCAGAATAAGTCAAATCCCTTTTCTTTGTGATGAATATTCAAATACGTCAAAGAGATATTATACCCCCTGTAAGTCTTCTCCAAGTTAAGCACCCCCAGGTCCCTCAAACTACTCTCATACATATGGCAGGTCTCCAGACATCTCACTATCCCACTCCCCCTGTCATAGATATGATAATTTTTCATTGAGAGCAGCTTGCATCATTAGAAGAACTAGATTAGTTAACCACTTAGGCAACACATCTTAAAGCCATGGATCATATTTTTGCCTTTCTTCCTCGACTTCCTGTAGTTGGATTTCCTGGGACTCTGTGACTAGAACCAAAATGGTAGAGTCCATAGAAGAATACTGGGGATCTCTGGGAACTGGGTGAGAGAGAAGAGAGAAAAGAAACATGGCATAATGGAAAGAGCAATGGATCATGGCCAGGGGCCCTGGATTCTAGCCTTGACATTGTCCCTAACTTGCTGTGTGACCTTGGGCAAGTGACCTTGCCTCTCAAGGCCTCAGATTCTTTATCTATAAAATAAGGATCATTCATGCTTCTATAGAATGATTTTCAAAGTGTTTCCCTCATTCTTTGGTAGATAGGGCATGTGTTATTATCCCCATTTTAAAGATGAGAAAATTAAGGCCCAGAGAGTAAAATGAATGAGTTGGACCAGATAGTCTCTATGGTTCCTTCTAGAGATGAGAGAAGTGTGAGATAGCCAGCATCTTGGAAGGTAGGCAATATCACTTTGATTGGGGACCCTCCCTGTCTCCCGAATGAGATAGTCTGCTTCGTCCTCCTGCAAACTTTTCCTCCTCCTTCCCTCCTCCCTGCCCCAAGTAAGAGTTGTTATGTCATTCAGGCATGCACACTTTTTCTCTTTTCCAATATCCATGGGTTGACTGGGTTCAGTTCTTTTTGACTAGCAGGTGTTGAAGTGTTGATCTCCTGAAAGCATTTCTATTCATTGCTAGTGTTCTGTCTGTGAAGTCACTCAACCTCAGCTCAAAGGGCCATGGCCCAGTCTAAGGTTCTAATAGAGACAATGAGCTATCTTTTCCTTAGAAGATGCTTAAGCCTCAATCAATCAGCAACACATACTGAAGAGTCTTACTATAATATTCCATCCTTCATCAACCAAGGTGATGTCACCAACCCTACACGAGGAAGAACATACCTTTTCAAGTGGTTTTATTTTTTTCCAGGAGCAAGGGTAGATTTTCTAGTGTTCCCATCCATAATGAAGAATTCATTCTGTTGTGCCCATCAACCAATGCTTGTGAGACTCCTGGTCAAGGCTGGGACATAGTCTCCCAGCACAGAACAGAATAAAGTCATATGCCCCACTCAGAGTTTGAGCTCAGGACTTTAGAATCAGGAAGGAGCAGTGGCCTGCTCAACATTTACTCAATTAAGTGTTTAAGAAGTTATTTAGCTTAAAAATGCGTTATGAGTCTCCTTTGTGCAAGGTACTATTTATAAACCTGGTGGGTTCTGAGGGGGAGATATAAGGAACTTATACTATAATAATTATTAATAATGATAGCATTTAGGGACGGCTAGGTGGCACAGTGAATAGAGCACCGGCCCTGGAGTCAGGAGGACCTGAGTTCAAATCCAACCTCAGACACTTCACACAAAACTATCTGTGTGACCTTGGGCAAGTCACTTAACCCTAATTGCCCTACCTTCCCCCCTCCAGAAAGCAAAAAACAAAAACAATACTAATAGCATTTATATAGCACTTTAAAATTCACAAACTGCTTTATGGATATTATCACCTTTTATCCCCCTCAACAACCACTCAGGAGATAGGTGCTATGTATCCCCATTTTATAGATGGGGAAACTGAGGCAGGCAGTGCTTGACTCATCCAGGGTTACCCAACTGTGACATTTATATAGTTCTTCAAGGTTGATTTTCCCCACAACCTTGCAAGGTAAGTTATAGGAGTTTTACTATTCTCATCAGATAAGTAACCTCAGGTTCATTGGGTTAAGTGGCATTCCCCAGGCATCCACCTAGTAGATATCAGAACTAGGATTTGAAGCCTCTCTCTTAACCCCAACTCCTATTCTCTCTCCATGAGGTAGGTACCCTACCTCATCAATAGAAACTCAGATTTATTTCTGTTACTCTAAAATTCACAAGGAGTTTTCACTGCCACACTTCTGTGAGGTGGGTTGCACAAATACTATCCTCATTTCAAAGATGAAGAAACCAAAACTCAGAGAGGTGAGTGAATTGTTCAGGTCACAGGGGTGGGGGACCTGCAGCCTCGAGGTCATATATGGCCCTCTAGGTCCTCAAGTGCAGTCCTTTGACTGAAATCCAACTGGTTCCAACCCTTACCAGATCATGAAGCCAGGCCTTCTTACTCAAAGACCTATTCTTAAATCTAGCAGCACTTTATGTTAACAATGGAATGGTTATGAGGCTGTTGGAGATTGGGTGGGTGGGACAGAATCAATAATAGAAACCTATAGGCAGTTATATATTTTGTTGTCTCATAGGGCTGGGGAAAGAATTACTGCTTTGGAGTCAGAGGGTTTGGGTACAAATCTCACCTTTGATGCTTAATGACCATGGGACCTTGGACAAATCACTTAGCTACCCTAGGCCTCAGTTTCATTGGCTATAAAATGAGGAGTCCCTTTCAGAAGCGAGCCATGGTCCCATAGTTTTGAATTCAAGAAAGGCTTCTCAGAGGATTGGGAGTTAAAGATATAGCTTCTAGTTTAGGCATTGCTGCTAATTGGCTGGGCCACCTGGAGAAAGTCCCTTACTTACCCAGACATCAGTTGTCTCATCAATAAGAAGACTTATTGATGTTCTCTCTTATGAGGTTGGATTTTGGGGATGTCATAGGGAGGTTTCTTGGTCAAGTCTAGGTCAGATTAGATGGCTTGTGAGGTGCCTTCCAACTCTTGGCTTCTGAGATTTTAAAAGATCTCTTGTAGATAGAGAAGGCCTCAGTTTCCTCACCAATAAAATGGACTTTTTGATGTTCTCTTTTATGAGGTTGGACCAGATGACCAGATCTACCCTTCAGTGGTGCCATGGGGAGCTTTGAACAGCTAATGATGTTGGCAGGGCAGGGGAGGGGTGTGTGAAATTCCAGAGCTGCGGCATGTTCCTGCTTTTCCCAATGGGTTGGCTTGTGTTCTCCTAACTCCTTGGTTCATTTCTCTCCTTAGTGTGGCTCACTCAGAGATTAAGATCATTAAACTCTACTCTTGAGGGACAGTGTCAACACCGATCTCTGTTCTGACATGCTAGCTTGGAATGTGGACTTTAATTTCACCATTTTCCCTCCTCTTCTTCAATGAAGCATAACCAGAAACTAAACACATTTGTGAGAAGAAGAGATTCAGCTCCAGGCCAGCTCAATGTCTCCTAGAATCCTAATTCCCTTTTGGGTCAGGCCTCCTCGGGGTAGGGGTGGGTTGTAAGAGGGAGGGCAAAACAGGGTTTTCAGTTTCTGTAAAGAATCCTCCTTTAAAACATTTTTTTTTAAATTGAAATGATATACCAGGCCCTGCCTTTGGTCTGCCTCAAGGCTTTCCTCCTCCTTCATGAACTTTTCTGTGACTACCCCAGACCATGGTGACCCTTTCTGAACTGAGCACTCAGTTACATTCTGTTGTACTCTCTGATTGCCCATGTGTCTATCTGTTCTCCTTAAATGGAATGCAAATTCCTGAGGGCAAAGGTTGTGACTTACATACACTGTTCTGGCATTCATGGAAACCAGCTCAAGTCTAGGCACATTGTGTCTACTAAGAGTGTGACTTAATGTTAGAGGCCGCTATTGGTATAGTGGGGAGAGCACTGATGTTGGAGGCAGAAGGTTTGGGTTCCAACTGTGCTCAGCTATCTACTGTGATTTTGAGCAAAAAATACCAAACCTATAAAATTTCCCTCTTGGCCTCAATTTCTGTGTCTTGTAAACTAAGGCATTTGGTCTAGAACATCTTTAACATTCTGTCTAGCTCTAAGAACTTGGGATCAGAGCCACAGCCAGAAATTCTGGAATCAAGGCAAGGTCAGCTGAGGGTCAGGATTTTGCAGTAGGGTGTACTCATTCCAGGAAATTCTGGGAGATGGAAGGTGAGAGGTAGCAGGTAGTTGTAGAACACAGAAGCAGTAGAGGAGATAGAAGAGAGCCTTGTTATCTGCCTCTCCCTCCCCCCAGAAAAACTGTTCCTTTTCTCCAATTTTCTAGAGGGATCAGTCTGATATCATCCTTGCTCCCTATTAATCTGCCTTATTTTTAGTGATGTGTATATACACACACCATATTCCCACTAGCAGGACATGAGATCCTTGAGAGCATGGCTGCATTTTTCATCTTTTTATTCCAGGTCCCTAGAACATTGTTTTGCACTAAGTAGCTAGAAGTTTAGAAAATGCTTGTTGAATAAATGTTGAATGAGTCCTTTTCACCCACATGAAATAAACTTAATGAGAAGCTTGATGGGTTTTTGACATACATTTTACTAATGTCCTACTTTGGTGTCTGACTGTGATTTGAAGTTGACTGGGGTTCTTGAAGGTTAATTCAGTGGAATGCAATCTCTGTCAGGTCCTCCCAGGTCAAAAAGGGCTTCAAGCATGGGACTTCCCTATCTGTTGTTCAAGAACAAGTCTACCTAATCATTCTTGACAGCTTCATTAGCGGACTGGTTGTGTGGTGAATTTTGGCCATTTATTTAGTTGAAGTGGGGTTGAGATTGACATTGACATTCAGAGAAGGATGGCTATGGATAAAAATGCTGATCCTTGAGGTACTGGAATAATAAGGGGGTCTTAGGCACTTATTGAAAGAAGATGCTACACAACACTTATGTATATCCACAAAACCATGCATATGAATACATAGTATTTCTCCTTTTTCCCCTCTAGATTTTCTCTCTTCATTCTTTCATTTTTTTAAAATGCAAAGAAAGTGAGTTGTAGCATAAAGAGCAAAGGAATGTGGGTTAGAAGACCTGGATTCTAGTTCTGGCTCTCAAACTAGTTATGTGATCTCAAGCAAATATTTTTTCTTTTCTAGGTCACAATTTCCACATCTATAAGAGTGCTCTAGTAGATGATCTTTAAGGATCCTTCCTGTTTTAACATTCTGATTTCTTTCTCTTTGTTTTCTCCTTTATACCTCATTGTTATTCCCTTTCTATTTCATTCTCCTATCTTCTTTTATATTTTCCATTACCTTTTATTTTTTTCCTGCTCTCTCTTCCTCATTCTCCCTCACCCTCTCATTTTCCTATTTCTATTCCCTTTTCCTCTTCTGTTTTTCTTCTGTTTTCCCCTTTCTTTCATTTGGCCTGATCCTCTCCATCAATAACTTTCTCTTCCTTCCTTCCTTCCTTCCTTCCTTCCTTCCTTCCTTCCTTCCTTCCTTCCTTCCTTCCTTCCTTCCTTTCTTTCTTTCTTTCTTTCTTTCTTTCTTTCTTTCTTTCTTTCTTTCTTTCTCTCTTTCTTTCTTTCTCTCTCTCTTTCTCTCTCTCTTTCTCCCTTTCTTTCTCTCTTTCTTTCTTTCTTTCTTTCTTTCTTTCTTTCTTTCTTTCTTTCTTTCTTTCTTTCT
>NW_027187376.1:1115410-1127574 GCF_028583685.1 Petaurus breviceps papuanus
TCTTTCTTTCTTTCTTTCTTTCTTTCTTTCTTTCTTTCTTTCTTTCTCCTCCTCCTCCTTCTTCTGCTTTTCCTTGTCTTCTTCCTCCTTCTTCTCCTCCTGCTCCTCTTCTTCCTCCTCCTCCATTTCCTCCTCTTTCTCCTCCTCCTTCTTCTCCTTTCCTTTCTTTCCTTGCATTTTCCACCATCTTCAATATCTTTGCTGTGGATGCAATTTTGCTTCACCCCCCCCCAGCTGAGATGACAATTATTTTAAACAAGAGGGGGGAAAATAAGGAATTAAATCATGGTATTGGCAGCAGGCAATTTGCTTCAATCGCAGAAAAATGTCCTGTGCTTCCTCTAAGATTGAAACATTGATGAAGAACAGATTTTCTCTGGCAATGCAAATTCCCTTCCATCCAAGTTTGGTGGAATGATCAGCCGGTTTTCGTCTGATTGTTCTGGGCGTTTTGATGCATCCAGTGTTTAGCAGAATTGGAATGCATTTCCATCAGCCTCTTTATTGATGTAAGAGGATTTTTATTTGTAATGAGGGTGTATTTTATGATATATATAATTTCTATTAATTTCTGGCACTTAGGTCACTAGGGCCTAGTGACATCACAACAGGGAGGTCTCAGTTTCTTCCACCCTCTCTCTGTGGGGAAACAATTGGAATTTAGACTCTCCCCTTTTTGCCCTACCACCCCCTTTTCATTCTTCACTAATTTTAATAAAACATTTTTTCCTCTTTTTTGTTACTCAGTGATGGATAATCAGATGCCTCAGCAGGGTGGGGTCTTCCAGCGGTCATGTCATCAATTCCCTTATTTCTGGGAAGGATAGTGCCTAATCTAGCCCTTCCTCCTGGTGCTGCTGATTGATAGAATATTTGCAGTGAACAGCAGAGTTCTAGACACTGAGTGGAGACAAAAAAAAGAAGACACAATTTTGTTCCCAGGAAGTTTATAATCTAATGGAACAGATAAGCCAAAGCCACTTGAAAAGCCACCTTAAACACAGCTGGTCCAACCATCTCATTTTTCTTGTTGTTCAATCATTTCAGTTGTGTCTGACTCTTCATGACCCTATTTGGGCTTTTCTTGGCAAAGATAATGGAATGGTTTGCCATTTCATTCTCCAGCTCATTTTACAGATGAGGAAATTGAGGCAAATGGGATTGAACGGCTTGGCTAGGGTCACATAACTAGTAAGTGTCTGAAGTCGGATTTGAACTCAGGAAAGATGATTCTTCCTGACTCTTGGCCTGGTGTTCTATGTACTACGGCATTATCCAGCTGCCTCATTTTAGTGATGGGGTAATGAAGTCTCAAAAGGGAAGGTTCCCATAGTTAGTAAATGGTTAAATTAGAACTCAAGTCTTCTAATTTTCATATCAATACTCTTTCAATCACACTGTCCTGCCTCTTACAGAATTATATTCTTCAGTAATATCTGTTCTATTTGTACCAGACTTGTACCAGATTTATTCTGTGGGGCATCGGTCACAGAAACATGGTTTTCTTGTTGGATGGCTGGTCTACCCTGCCCTCCAAATATGAAATGTATCCATTGAAGTTCATGTTTTAAAATCAAACTCCTTCCCCAGGGAACAGAGTGGTAATGTAAAACAAACCGCTGGGTTGGGTTTTGATGACCTGAGACTTGAAGAGTTGACCTTGAATGGATGTGATCAGGCCCTTCCAGTATCCACATACCACCATTACCCAGAGGCCTTTAGGATAAAATATTAACTCTTCTTTTTAGTTCTTTTTTTTTAAAGCAATTGGGGTTAAGTAACTTGCTCAAGGTTACATGGCCAGTTTTTTTGTGTGGGTGTTAAGTATCTGAGGCCAGAACTGATCCCGGGTCCTCCTAACTCCAGGGCTGGTGTTCTTACTCACTGCACCACCTAGTCTCCCCTTCTTTTTAGTTCTTGAAAGCCCAAACAACTTGGCATCCTTAGGCATTATTTTCCTCTGGCACCCTGTGATACAGCCAAATTGGTCTTCTTTCTGATACCCCAATCCAGACGTGTTCATCCTGTTCTTCCACCTCTGCTTTCCATTCCCTTTTGGGTGCTGTCTTTCCACCTTTAGAATCTGAGTTCCTTGTGGGAGGGGGACTGTCTTTATTTTTGCTTGTATTTAGGACAGTGCCTGGCACGTAACAGCTCTTAATAAATCCTTCTTGCTTGTTGTCATGCCTTTGCCCTGGCTGGTTCCCTGGGTCTGGAATGCATGCCTGCCTCACCCCTATTTCATAGAATCTGTCTTCCTTTGAAAGGCACCTCAGGAATCATCTTCTGCAGGAAGCCTTTCTTGACCCCCTCTGCTGGTGCCTTCTCTCCCAAAGAATGTGCACTAACCACTTTGTATATCTCTATTGATTACACTTGTACTGCACCTGTTTTTAAATCTACATGTTATTTTCTCCATTAGAGTAAAACCTTTTGGCCCAGCCTCTGGTACGTAGGGGGTGCTTATTTAATATTTGTTAGTTGATTGACAGAGGCAGGTAGAAGAACACCAAGGGACAGGTAAATCAGGAAGACATCAATTTTGTGATTTAGCAGAGTCCCATGTTTTAACTCTTCCTCAGGCTTTTCTCAAGGGATTTTGATTAAACCTCCAACCCAGATCTTGCATAAGTGTCCAAAGGACTTCTGGCCAACGTCATAAGGATGTGAAGGGCTGACATGGCTTCAGAGAAGGATTGACAGTTTCTCTGTCCCCTAAAGGACTGGACAAGAAGGTGTGGCTTAAGGGGAAGGGAAGGGGAGGAGAAGAGAATAAACATTGATTAAGTACCTACTAAATGCCTTACAAATGTTACCTGCAAAAATCACCTCAGTTACAGGGGCAGTGTGTGTGTATGGAGATGGAGGGGAAACAGATGCTCCCTTTTAGGCATTCTTGCTTGACTTAGTGGAAAGAATAATCAGGGGTCAGCTAGGGGGCACCAGCTCTGGAGTCAGGAGGACCTGAGTTCAAATTCAACCTCAGACACTTGACACTTACCTAGCTGTTTGACCCTGGGCAAGTCACTTAACCTCAATTGTCTCATCCCCCCCCCAAAAAAAGAATAATTATTGGGGAGTGAGTCTACTGTCATTGCTTCACTGTTGCACAGCTGTGTGACCCTGGGAAAATAAATCCTTAATTTGCCAAACTTGTTTCCTCCTTTGTAAAATGGTGCCGATCACACTTTGCCTACCTCATAGGATTGTTATTAGTTTTTTCAAATGCTTTACTAACTTCTGATTCACATCATTCATTTCTGCCAGATTTTGAGTTACAAATTTTCTCCCTGTTTTTCCCCTACCCACAGCCCCAAAATAGCAGTCCCACATGATATCCCCTCCTCCAATCTGCTCTCTCCCATATCTTCTCCCATACCCCTTTCGATTTTTCCAGTGGATCTCTATGCCCCAGTGCCTGTATATCTTATTTCCCAATTACATGTAAAATAGTATTAATAATAGTATATATATATACATACATACACACACACACATATATATATATATATATTTGAATATTTGATTTTTAAAACTTTTTAAAAAACTTTTTTAAAATTCCAGATTCATTCCCTTCCTTCCTTGTCACCCACCCTTACTGGGAAGAAAGCAGTTCAGTATACGATGTACATGTGTGGCTAATTGTAATGGAAATGTAAATTTTAAAGATCTTCCCTGCCCCTAGGCTAATGTGCACCTGGAGACTGGGGTGGGAGGCTTGTTTTTCAGTTGATACTTTTTGATTGGCCAGTGGTCAATAAGGTTGTTACATTCTCTGAGCCAGGAGAAGGCTATATAAGCCCTGATGTGTAGCTTTGTTTGGGGACTCACTTTGAGAAGTGTTCTGTGATTTGATCTGAATTCTGGGAAGCCGTTCTTGAGAGTCCCCCGGCTTTGAAAAACCCAAAATGTGGAAACCCAGATGTTGACTGGGTATGGATGTAATGGTTGGACAGTTTGGAAATCTGTCTACTTGATGTTTCTGTCTTGATAATTATGCCTGTATACTTTGAGGTTCAGGGTGCTGACCTTTTCCCCTGAACAAGGTAAACGATATATGTCTGACTGATTAAAGTAAGCTTGTTAACCCATTTTGAGTTGCTTTCCTTTAACAAAGCAGATCCAAGAACCTGTGAGCAGGCACCCTGGGGACACTGGGGTGCTTGCCGCTACACTAATGCAAAACAATAACATAGTAGATATATCATAAAAGACTTGACTATATTTCCCTCCCTCCTATCCTACCTCCCACTTGTTCTATTCTCTAGTTTGATCCCATCCCCCCTGTTTACTTTCTCATGCTTTCTTGCTTCTTGTATCTGAATGTCAAATTTTCTATTCAACTCTGTTTTTTTCAGCAAGAATGCTTGAAAGTCCTCTATTCCACTGAATGACCATATTTTCCCCTGAAACATGATACTCAATTTTGCTGGGTAGGTGACTCTTGGTTTTAATCCCAGTTCCTTTGACCTCCGGAATATCATATTCCAAGCCCTTAGATCCCTCAGTGTAGAAGCTGCCAGATCCTGGGTTATCCTGATTGTGTTTCCACAATATTCAAATTGTTTCTTCCTGGCTGCTTGTAATATTCTCTCCTTAATCTGGGAATTCTAGAACCTGGCTATAATATTCCTAGGAGTTTGCTTTTTGGGATCTTTTTCAGGAGGTGATTGGTGGATTCTTTTAACCTCTATTTTGCCCTCTGGTTCTAAAACATCAGGGCAGTTTTCTTTGTGAACTTCCTGGAGGATGATTTCTAGGTTCTTACTTTGATCATGGCTTTCAGGTAGTCCAATAAATTTTAAATTATCTCTCCTGGATCTATTTTCCAGGTCAGTGGGTTTTCCCATGAGATATTTCACATTGCCTTTTATTCTTTCATTTGTTTGGATCTGTTTAACAGTATCTTGATTTCTCATAAAATCATTAGCTTCCATTTGCTCCAGTCTAATTCTGAAGCAATGATTCTCCTCAGTGAGCTTTTGAGATTCTTTTTCCATGTGGCAAATTCAGCTTTTTAAGGCATTCTTCTCCTCATTGCCTTTTTGAGCCTCTTTTGCCATTTGAGTCAGTCCGTTTTTTAAGGTGTTATTTTCCTCAGTCAGGCTGTTGACTCTCATTTCATAATTTTTTTGCATTGTTCTCATTTCTCTTCTCAATTTTTCCTCCACTTCTCTTATCTGCTTCTTAAGGTCCTCTATGGCTTGTAACTTTTTTTCCTTTGTATTTTCCTTTGAAGCTTTTGGTGCAAGAGTTCTGACTTCACTGTCTTCCTCCTGTTCCATGCTTTGCTCCTTTTGGTCCCCCAAACAGGAGCCTAATGTTGGAAT
Organism: Petaurus breviceps papuanus; assembly: GCF_028583685.1. NCBI lineage: Eukaryota > Metazoa > Chordata > Mammalia > Diprotodontia > Petauridae > Petaurus > Petaurus breviceps. The sequence goes on from NW_027187376.1 coordinate 1,120,741, forward strand.
CTTCTATCTGCTTTGTTTCCTTTGCCTGGTCATGTCACCCCTCAGTCACTTGACTCCTGGGCTTTTTGCCACAGTAGGACTCTGCCACCAGACAGGGGAGCTTTCGTCCCAAATGCTGGGGTTTTCTCATCTGCCAGAGATATTAGATGGGTGCCCTCTCTGAGGCCTCCACATGCTCTGGCAAGCTGGACACATGCCCCAGGACCTCCACCCTAGACTGCAATCCAGATCCAAGAAGGTTAAAGCAAGAGCAATTACCCCTCAGACTGGTGCTTGGTCTCTCTACACTCTGCAGGCCAGGAGCTGAAGTTGCCACATGGTGCTGGCTGGCTTTTCCAGCGTCTCAGTGGCTTTTCTCCCAGGGCAAAAGCCATGCACTCCCACTTACTGGGTCCCAAAGTCTAGACTGCACTGACCTCTCACTTAGTCCTTCACATCTATGTGTTGATAATTCTGGAAATGGCCACAGCTGCTGCTGATCCGGAGTCTCTTAGGCAGGGGTCTGGTCAGGCCTGCCCTGGGGCTAAAGCCTAGGGGTGGGGCTGGCCTCAGCTCCCAGAGCTTGAGCTGGCTGGCCGATTCCTGCCGGCCTGCCGAGCTGTCCTCAGCAGAAGGTTAGCTTCTCTGTGTCATTTTGTGGGTTCTGAAGCTCCAAAGTTTGTTTAGAGTCCCCTTTTCACATGGATTGGGGAAGGCGGAAGCTGGAGCCGCAGGGAAGTCCTGCTTCTACTCCACCATCTTGGCTCCTCCCCCCATAGGATTGTTATTAGAAGGAAATGAATTAGGGACTGAACCTGTGATTTCACTGACACAGTTAGGCAATCAGTAAACATTTATTAAGCTATAATTCTGGTTTTTTCCTGCTCTTAATTATTTCTTATTTATCCTGTTTATAGCTCATTTGTACATTTTTTCCTTTGTCCATTAGAGTATAAGCTCCTTGAGGGCAGGCAATATCTTTTGCCTCTTTTTGTATCCCCAGTGTTAAGCACAACGTTTGGCACATAGTAGGCACTTAATAAATGTTTATTGACTGATGTAGGATGAGGCACTTCCTTTTACTCTTGCAGATTGTCACCTTTTCTGCAACTGGCTTTATTGTTGTTGTTATTATTATTTATTCTTACCATGGTCCTGCAGGTTCTCCCTGTGATTGACTGGTTCCTCCCATAGCCTACAGTTTAAGGAGGGCCTGTAGGCCAGCTAAGTCTTTATTCCTTTCCCATCTTCTCTCCAGAATCTCTGGACTGTCTCTATCATGCTGGTTGATAAAGTACCTGCATCTCCAATGCCCACCCCACCCACTTTTCAGCTTCCATTTATTTATGTCTTCTCCCACTAAATGTAAGCTCCTCGAGGGCAGGAACTGTTTCTATGCTTGTATTTGTGACTGTATTCTTAGCACTTAGCTCAGAATCTGGGCCAGAGCAAATGCTCCTTGACTTAGCCAAATCCAGGAATCTTGTATATAGTCTTAAAGCAACTGTTGGAGAATAAGTGAGTTTTTATAAAAGACTTGAAGGGAGAAGGCGGTGAGAAGCATGGCTTGGCTCCTGGAGATGCTGGAGACTGGGAGGCCAGCAGGAACACATTTATAGTGTCCAGGTGTGGCCCATGGGTAAGGGATTTGGCAAAGGGACTAGAAAGGAATGAGAACAAGCTGTTGTCCCCTTTCTGGAACATCCAGTATACTAGGACATTTTACTATACTGGTGATCTCAGGCCCGGGAGCCTGTTGGGATGAACAATGAATGCCAAGTATAGCTACGGAGATTCTCCTTTTCCGTCCTTCTACTCTGTGCTTCCAAAGTTATCTCCTTTAGAGATGCATCTGTTTGAGGCCAGTGAGTGGGACTATAATTCCTTAGGGAACTGGCGTGTGCATCCATCATTTAGGAAAAACCTGGATGAGAGCCTTAAGAGGCCTTGAAGATGCTGCTGGTGTCCAGGCTGGAATTATTCATCACCTGGGGATGTGTGCGCATCTGTTCATAATTACTGCAGCCCCATTTACAAGTATTAATATTTCCCCTAAAGAAAATCAATTAGGAAATATTTGCTTTTGTGTGTGTGTGTGTGTGTGTGTGTGTGTGTGTGCTAAAGAGCATGGGTTTTATGGGAGAGGAGCAGGCAGCTGCATTTGGGGAGTGATGGGGGGGGGGACTCAAGGGCTTCCTGACCTAAAATATCTCCCCACCCCCAGACCTACTTTAGTGTCTGAAATTCCCACCATTAATTAGTCACTCCTTAGAGACTGTCTGGAGAAATGGGCGTTTTAGATTCATAGCATATTTGAGTGGAAAGGGACCGTAGAGGTCAGAGTATTAGTGCTGCAGAATTGGAAGGGCCCCCAGAGGCACAAAGCCCAAACCGTGGACCTCGACAGTAATTCTCTCTGCAATGTCCTAGACAAGCCTCTGTTTGAAGAGCTAGGAGGATGGGAAACCTCTATTCTGTGTGCCCATTCCACATCTGGATGGCTCAAATAATGACCAGGGTTTTACTCCTCTCCCTACCCAGCTTCCATGAAGTTCAAATTTGCCTTGTGGCAGTTTTCACCCATAATTTCTGTCCCGGTTGTACTTCCTGTGAGCAACATGAGACAATTCTAAAAGCTTTTCCTGTATATTGGGGAGCAGAGAAGTTAGGTCCCAGAGCTTGGACTCAAATCTGCATGTTCTACCTCTAAGGCTAATGCTTCCTCCATGACAATATGTTGCCACAAAAGTACATTTGGAGTTGCTTCCTCTAATGCTAGAGAATAGCCATTATTCTGGGTCCTGTCTCATCTTGTCTTATTCAGGCTAAAAGTTCTCAGTTCTTTAAAAAAGTGATCATTGAGTAGTATTGTTTTTAGGGACCTCCTAACTCAACTAACCACCCCACAATGAGGTTGATTTTGCTTCCTGGCTGCAATAACCATCTAACTCATTGCAAATTAGTAGGGATTAGTTTATCTGACATACCCATTAACTCCTACACTAACCCCAAGATTAGGTCAGGAAATGGGACAGTGGACTGGTAAATTTTGATGTGTGTGAATGTGGAGCAAAGCCCTTTATTACCATCTGCCACAGTTGGCTATCTTGGGTAGGTAAGCACAGAATAAAGGGACTGGATATGAGACTGAGCACAGGAGTTGGACTTATTGAGAAAGGGTAGAGTAGATTTTTAAATAAGAGAAATTAAGGGTACAGTTAATGGACTTGGTCTTTTTCACAATTTCTTCCCTGCCACTCCCACCCCTAGCTTGACTCCAATGGAAGGGGCAGAGAAGACTAAAAAGGATTATCAAATAAAGGCTGAGGTGGAGAATCAACTGAGTTTTTCCCTAGGGTTGGATTTTGGGATTAGACTGAGGATATTCTGCAACTTGAATTAGAGAAAGTCCAACCTAGAGAATTTTTCTTATTCTTTTTTGACCCACAAGGGACAGGAGGATGAAGATGTAGATGATAGCCAAGAACAGCATTTTCTACTTAAAATTTTTTTCTTGTGCCATATTCTAAACCTATTTCCTTTGGAACTCAGTTCTGGCACCTTTGGACACCAAGAAAATATATGATGCCATTGACCAAACAGCTGCCATTGGTTACATCTTCTCTAGGATGGGGAACTGGGGATAAATCTGGCTGGTACAATTCAGAGAAGTGCCTCATGCTTGCATCTGATGCCAGCTTCATTGAATATTAGGGCTGGGAGAGACCTTATCACCCTGTCACAGTGGGTTATTAATAAATGGAGCTAAAGGGAATTCCTTCCTTGGAAGTGGGGTCTAAGGGTAGGGGGAGATTGGAGAGGAACAGAGATGTTTCCAAAGCTGTGGCTTCCATCAAACATCAATGTGCACACATCTCAGTTGGATAATTGGGTCCATTCTAGTAACTTCGATGACACTGGGTTACCTTTCAGTGAACTCCCTGGAGACCTGGTAGTCTGGATGGAATATATGTAGTGGCTAGGAGAGACTAGACTGCTCTAACTTCTTGTTTGTAATCTTTGAGTTCTCCTGGCCTCAGGACAAGGTTTTTGGGTATGACAGCTGCGTGCCTTCCCTCCCTTCCTGCCCCCCAAGGTAAATACCAGTCCAGTATGCCTTCCCACCTCTCCCTTCCCCCCTTTCTAACTTCCTCTGGGGGCTGGTTCGAAGTTTTTCTATCCAACAGAGGCTAGCTGCACAGATGTCTGAAAAGCAATTATTCTCAGCTCCCACCTGATAAATTAAGACCCCTGCCTCCTGTGCTTAATGGTGCAGAGAGATCAGGAGTTCTCCTCCTGGAGAAACTCTTAGAAGAGCTCCCTCCCTGTTTTCCTTCCTACTTCCTCCTACCTCCCCTCATGTCAAGCCCTTCTCCCCTTACCCCCAGACCCCAGCTCCATAAACTTCATTAAGCAGAATGACAGCCCATATATCAACCTGACCAGGCCCTGAGAGGGCAGAGGTCAGAATCAAATAGGAACACCCCCCTCTCCCCCCGCATTGCCCTCTGAACAGCCTTCATGGGATACTGATTAAAGCACAAACAAGAGGAGGTTTGTGTGTGTTGGGGTGGGGGCCAGGAGTGTATTGTTTGGAGATGCAAGGGGGAGGAAACTTAAAAAAATTTTTTCCCCAACCATAAAGGACACAGAGTGCTGGGTGTTGGCACAGACACAACCTCCCCTTTCCATTTGAGGAACAATTAAAATGAAATCTCTTAATCCTTAGGAAAGAAAACAAGAGGAGAAAGGCAAAAAAAGGGGGAGGAGGAAAAGAAAATGTTTATGTGTTTACATTTGAGAAATATTTTGGAGATGCCAGGAGAAGTGCTGGGTTACTGCTGGCCCCGGCTGGCATTAGTTTGGTGTCTCTATTTACCTTTTGGTGGCTGTCAGGGTATTTTCTTGGGCTGTCGAGTGAGATCTCTGAGTCAGATAACCACTCTGTGGTAAGGTAATATTTGATTGTTTTCAGGGAAACCACTGCCTTGTACAGAGCTATTTGCCAGTGATTTTATAATCCATGAGTGCATAGATTCAGTGCCTTTTGGGTCTGGTGGGAGGTCTCCTAACTTATCTTCAGATCTTGGTTGGTGGACCACACTCTAGGTTTCCTTAAGACAAGAGCTGCCTGCTAGAGGGGTGGATGCCCTTTTGGTGAGGACCTAATTGGCTTGCTTACCAGTCAATCTCCCTTTCACTTTCTTCATGTTTAAGAGTTATTTCCTTGAAACTGACTATTACCTCAGTCCTAATCCACACTAAGCACTTGGTCAATGGACATTCCCAACACTACCCTAGTGACTTAGGGGCCTATGTATAAAGTTTGACAAGTAAGGTCAAAGAAGATGCTGGCCCAGAAGTGTCCATCAATTTTGCAAAGAGACCCACTTAGATTTTTCTAAAAGTCCTGTCCTTGTTTCTACACTTATCCCTCTCCTGTGTCCTGCCTCTACCTCCAAGCATTCTGCTTCTCTTCTGCTTGTCCCAAGGATTGTAGCTATGATGATAGAAATTAGAGTTCCAAGGGACCCATAAGATTAGCAAGTCCTGTGCCTCATTTTAAAGGAGAGAAAACCGAGGCTTAGAATGGTAGCAGAGCTGAAATTTCAGCAATGATCTTCTGACCCCTTTGACAAGGATTCTCAAACTTTCTGTGTATCACCAATAGTCGGGTGAAGCCTATAGACTTGTCAGAATAATGCTTTTAAATAAATAAAATAAAACACAAACGATTATAGATTATACTGAAATACAATTATCAAAATGTTAAAAAAAATAGCTTCATGGACCTCAGGTTAAGAACCTCTGGATGTAAGTGATAGGATGTGTGTTCTGTCCCACATGCAAAGGCCCCTGGAGCTTATAAACATGTTTCAAAGAGGAAAAAAATGGAGATCAGAGTTTTTTTCAGGGGGAGAATACTATTATCTTCACAACCTATTTCGCTCTATGGAAGAATTCCTTCATTGATAATGATGAGTCCTACTGTTGAGGCCTGGGAAAGGGAACTTGTCAGGATTTCCCTTCAAAGTTTATGTTCATCTGTCTTTGTTTGCCTGGCTACTTTCAACCCCTGGAGATGGCAGGGCCAGAGCAGAACCCCGTCTATGCCATGAGCGGAGCCTAGAGGATACACGGGGTCATCCTTGCCTGAAGATTCTTTAGTTCCATTCAAGCTTGGCAGTTCAGGTACCATCTTCTTCAGGAAACTCCCTTTGGCCTCTCCTTTCCCCCCTCCCACATTTGATGCCCTCTCCTTCTCACACTGCCCAACCTTGCCATTTCTACCTTCACATCTCTCTCCTAATACAGCCACCATATATACCGAAGGCTCTCATCATCTCTCACATCTCTTACGATACTGTCTCAGCTTCCTGCTTGATTTCCTTGCCTCAAGTTTCTCTCCCCTCCAAACTATCCTCCACATTGCTTTCAAGGTGATTTTTCTGACCATGATACTCTCTTACTCGATAAACTCTCATGGCTTCCTAATGCCTCTGGGATAACATATAAATTGCTCTGTTTGACTTGCTTGGCTCCAATCTACCTTTTCAGACAGATATTCCTAATTCCCCTTCTAAACTCTATGATCTGGTCAAACTAGCTTTTTCTCTGCTCTCACACACCACACTCCATCTCCCGTCTCTGGAAGATGCATTGACTGTCCCTGATCCCCAAAATGAATCCCTCCTTATGTTCTCCTCCCAGAATCCCTCCCTTCCTGTATACCTCCCAAATTCTATGATTCAAGAGTCACTTTTGACACCTATCATAGAAGGGATTCCTGCTTGGTAATGGCTGAGGGTCCTTCCACATTTCATATTCTGTAATTCTTTGATTTAGAATGGGATT
>NW_027187376.1:1127584-1158262 GCF_028583685.1 Petaurus breviceps papuanus
TGCCAGTCCTCACGTCCATAACTTCCATGGTGGTGGTGCTTTGGGAGGAGGTTATCCGGTGGCATAGCGACAGTCACTACAAGATGGAACGTTTGGGGCCAGGGACATGCGTGGGTGCATCCTGGGCTTGGAAAGGTCATGTCTGGGTAGTGTGCTGTGCTTGGCATTTTGGGCCTGGCTGGTCACCAGGTTCTTATAGACTCAGGCTCACATGCACAGGAGTGGAAAGACTGCTGGGTTTGGACTTGGATTTGAACTTGGCTTTAGCAGAGACTTGGCCCTAAATCTCTTGCTTTGACCTTTGCTAATGGGTGACCCTGCACAAGTTAGTCAACTTTCCTGAGCTTCATTTTCATCATCTATAAAGTGGGAGTAATAATGACATTCTATAATTTCTGTGAGGAAAATCCTTTGTAAACTTTAAATCATCATAAAAATAGTAATTTTATTAAAAATTTGGGGTAACTAGGTGGCATAGTGAATAGAGCACCAGCTCTGGAGTCAGGAGGACCTGAGCTGAAATCCAGCCTCAGACACTTATCAGCTGTGTGACCCTGGGCAAGTCACTTAACCCTGATTGCCTCCTCAGAAAGAACTAAAATTGGTTCAAATCTGTGATTTTGTTGATATAGAAAACTTCTTATAAGAAAATTCACCAAAGGCAGAGCTAAGATGGTGGAGAGAAGGCAGGATCTCACCTGAACTCTTCTCCAACCCCCTCTGAAGACCTTTAATTACCTAAAACAAACTCTGGAGTAGCAGAACCCACAAAAAGATGGGGGGTGAAACAAGTTTATTGCCCCAGGGTCTCTGGCACAGGGTGAGAGTGGAATGTGTCCAGTGAAGGCCACCCCACCACAGACTGGGCCCAGCAAATCAGAAGCAGACCAGGGGAGTGACTGAATCAGCAGCTGTAGTGGCTGCTTCCCAAGCTCTCAGACCACAGATGGTAAGGGGGTCAAACAACTGGTCAGAAGGAGGAGTCTCTTTGCTGGCACTGGGGGCAGGACTCTGCTGTTTTATCCACACTGAGATCCTGGTCCCAGTCCTGGGTGGCAGCCCCAGAGCTTGGAGGAGCACAAGCACACCAGAACTTGAGGCTTCAGTGGAACAGTGCCACTCATCAGGGTTCTAGGACAGAAAAGAGTGCACAAGCCAGGAGAATAGTAAACACACCTCTACTTAGACAATGCCATCTTGGAAAAACAGAAAACTTACTAATCCCTAGAAGTATCTCTGAAAACAGCTGCACAAAACCCCTACAGCTTGGGTCAGTGGCTAGAGCCCCATTTTAGCAGAGTTAAAAGTCAAGAAGCAGGCTAGAAAAATGAGTAAACAACAGAAAAATATTCTGACTATAGGAAGTTACTATGGTGACAAGGAGAAGCAAGAAGAAGAAGACAGTAAAGTCAAAGCTCCAACATCTAAAGTCTCCAGGAGAACTGTAAATTGGTCTTAGGCCATGGAAGAGCTCAAAAAAGATTTTAAAAATCAAGTAAGAGAAGTAGAGGAAAAATTGGGAAATGAGAGTGACCCAAGAAAATCATGAAAAAGGAGTCAATAGCTTGGTAAAGGAGACACCAAAAGTACTGAAGAAAATAACACCTTAGAAAACAGAATAGGCCAAATGGTAAAAGAGGTATAAAAAGCTGATGAAGAGAAGATCTCCTTAAAAAGCAAAATTGGCCAAATGGAAAAAGAGGCATAAAAGTTCACTGAAGAAAAGACCTCATTAAAAAATTGAATTGGCAAAATTGAAAAGGAGGTACAAAACTTCACTGAAGAAAGAAATTCCTTAAAAATTGGAATTGAAAAAGTGGAAGCTAATGACTCTATGAGACATCAAGAAACAATAAAACAAAACCAAAAGAATGAAAACATGGAGGACAACATGAACTATCTCATTAGAAAAACAACTGACCTGGAACTGACCAGGAAAGATATTTAAAAAATTATTGGACTTTCTGAAAGCCATATTAAAAAAAGAGCCTAGATGTCACCTGTCAAATTACCAAGGAGGGGCAGCTAGATGGCTCAGTGAGTAGAGCACTGGCCCTGGAGTCAGGAGGTCCTGAGTTCAAATCTGGCCTCAGACACGTAACACAAAACTAGCCATATGACCTTGGGCACATTACTTAACCCCAATTGCCCCCCCCCGAAAAGAAAAAAAAAGAAATCACCAAGGAAAGCTTCCCTGATATTTTGGAAGAATTTAAAAGAAATTGAAAGAATCCACCAATCACCTCCTGAAAGAGATCCTCAAAAGAAAACTCATAAGAATATTCTAGCCGAATTCCAGAGCTCCAAGGTCAAGGAGAAAATATTACAAGCAGCCAGAAAGAAACAATTCAAGTATTGTGGAATGATTGTGATGGAATACTATTGTGATACAAGAAAAGATGAGCTATGTGGGGCAACCAGCGAAAATGCACAGGGTTGGGAGATGGAGGACAATCAAGGAGGCCTGTGCCATTACATCTTGGAATATGTGAAAGGAAGGAAGGTAGGTAGAAGACTAGAAAGGCAGGAAGGAGGCAGGTTATGAATGGCTTTTATATTTGATCCTGGAGATAAAAGGGAGCCAGGGGGGTTTATTGAACATGGGCAGTGTCCTATATTATAGGAGGATCACTTTTCTAGATCAGCGGAGGACGAACTGGAGTGAGGAGAGACTATAGGCAGTGAGACCAACCAGAAATAATAGTCTAGGTATGATGATGAGGGTCTGCTCTAGTGGATTTGTTAAGAAAAAAAAAAAGAATCAAGGTCATTTGCCTGAGAAGAATGAATTGTCATAAAAATCTTGGTATATATGAATATATAAATAAATATTATATAAATTTATATATCATATTTAAATATATGATATATTATACTATATAGATATAGCATATATGACAAAAATATAGGTAATATAATATACAAACATCTAAGTATATACACATGCATATATATTGATACTATGAGCATAGATCGAAAGTGAGGCAGCCTGGCTCTAAATTCTAGGTGTGCCACAAACTGTCTATGTGATCTTAGTTCAAAGTCTGTGCCTCAGTTTTCCCACCTGCAAAATTAGGAGAAAAATATTCAACTCACAGGGTTTATTGAAGAGTAAATAAAGAAATGGGTGGGAGATTGCTTAGGGGAAGCTATCATGGTTCAGAAGGAAGTGGTGAGGTTAGCCTTCTATCTCCTTATGGTCTGAACTTGAGGATGACTAACCTTTTGTCTCCAGTCTCCCGCCTTCCAGTGCTTCCAATGCTATGCTAGTCACAAGGATTTGGTATTCTGAGCAACATTTGAAGAGACACGGTAAATGGGAAAGGCAAATCTATGATCTAGGAAATCTATGAGGAGTGATAAAGCTGAAATGGTCACTGATTGTCCTGGTTAGACTAATTTGGAATGTTATATCAGTTAGGACTGCTGCATTTTAGGAAAGATATTGATAAAGTGCAGTGTTCAGAAGAGGGCTTCCAAAATGATGAAGAGACTCAAGATTATGCCATATGAAGATTGAATGAATGAACTGGAGATGGTTGGATTAGAGAAGATAAGGCTTAGGGGAGACTTGATTATGGCTGTCATATGGAAAAGAGAATAGACTTTTTTCCTCAGCTTTAGAGAACAGAACTAGGAGATGTGGGTGGAGGCGGTGCCACAGTGGATGGAACCCTGGACTTTGAGCCAGGGGGATCTGAGTTTGAGTCCTGCCTCAGACACTTAATAGCTGCATGACCCTAGATGGGATAGATAGAGTTTGGATATGTAGTTAGTTAGTTAGATAGATAGATAGATAGATAGATAGATAGATAGATAGATAGATAGATAGATAGATGATAGATAGATACATACATACATACAAAATATTTATTAAGCATTTTCTATGTGTTAGCTACTAAAATAAATGCCATGGATACCAATATGAGCAAGTATAGTCTCTTGACTACATAGAAGTCTCTTCCTTCAGAGTGCCTTCTAATTAGGAAAGACAACACTGGAGGGAGGGGGGGACTAAAAAGGGGTGAGGTACTCACACGGTGTTGTCATGGCCAGGAAGGAATGTGGAAGCTTGATTCCAGGCAAGATAAAGTGAAAGCTCACATTTGGAGGACAGAAGACCAAGGAGTGGAGCCCAAAGTTCTAGAGGGAAGAAAGAGGGATGGTGGCTGGAGAGTAGGTGGGTAAATCATTTAACTTCTCAGCTTCATTTTCCTCTTCTGGAAAGTGGAATAACAATAGCCCCTCCCCCATATGGTTGTTATGAGGAGCCAGTGGGATTGTATACATAAAATGCTTTGCAAATTTTTTTTGTTAAAGCAATTGGGGTTAAGTAACTTGCTCAAGGTTATACAGCCAGTTATTTCTGGGTATGGTGCTAAGTATCTGAGCCCGGATTTGAACCCCAGGTCATCCCGACACTGGAGCCGGTGTTCTTACTCACTGAGCCACCTGGCCACCCCCGCTTTGCAAATCTTAAAGTGCTCTATAAGTCCTAGATATTATTAAAGATTTATATTTGATGTAAGGAAAAACTTGCTAAAAATCTGAGCCATCCAAAATTGAAATGGGCTGTCTCAAGAGGTGGTGGGTCCCCCCTACTTGCTGGGTGATCATTTTTTGGATGTGGTGTAGACAAGATGGTCTTTAAGGCAAATACCTTCCAAATCTGAGATCTTAAGAGGGGCACTTGGCAGCATGGGGCTTCTGGAGGTGAGATCGACCATGGAAGCCATACTCTGAAACGTCATTCAGCTTGTAACATTAGCATGTGAGGAGGCCAGCCAAAAGGAATGGATACATGTTCGAAAAGAATGAATGATACAGCCTATTCCTCTCACCAGGCAGCAACAGAGTAGCCCCACACCTTTTCAATGGATTCATTAGGAGAACAAGGTGGGGGGGGAAAGATGCTCATTTCACTTTCAACTCCAGCTTCACTCTCCAGACTTTTCCAGCAGTTTTGTATTTACCAAAGCACCCTTCCCCCTTCCACTTTCTTAGCTCCTTCATTTTGTAGGTGTGTGTGTTTGTCTGTGTGCTTCCTTCATTAGAATGTAAGCTCCTTCAGTGTAGGGACTGAGTTTTTTTTCCCCAATAATCACATAGTATATATTTAGGAAGAGATTTCTCTGTTTCTCTGCATCCATCTGTCTCCATCTCTCCCTCCTTCTCTCTTGCCCTTCTCCTCTCCCTCTCCCCACCCCCTGTCTTTTCTCCCTCTTTCTCCTTCTCTGCCTCTCTCTCTTCCCTCCCTCACTCTGTCTTTCCCTTACTCTCTCTCCTCTCTTCTCTCTTTTTCTTTCTCTCTGTCTCTCTGTTTTCCTTTGTGTCTGCCTCTGTGTCTCTTTGTCTCCCTCTGTATCTCTGCCTGTCTCTCTCTGTCTCTGTCTCTCTCTCATCTTAGTGATACTGAGTACTTCCCTTTAGGGGGACCCTCAACCTTAATGTGATGCTTTAAGTCTAGAAAATTGTCTAGGTCTCTGCAGGAAGTGAAGGCCAATTGGAGATAGATGCAGAGTGTTTTTGACCATTTGCCTGTTTTGTGTCTTGTTTTAGTTGGGCTAAATAGCACCTATCCTGTATTTGATGTTTCTGAAGCCTAAGTACTTGCATGGGAACCAAAGGTCCCTTCCCTTCTTTTGTGGTCCTAGACATTGGCTACATTTTAATGGTCTCAAGAAACATCCAAGGTTTGAGCAAATCTAGTCACTTTCTGTTGTGGTCAGGGAGAAAGCCTGGGTGGAGGACATGAGCCAAAGGGGCTGATTTCTGTGAAGTCCTTAGGACTGAACTCTGTCCATGTGTATCCTGAGCTTTAGTTCTGGGTCGTAGTTTACACTTATATCATATTAACTTAAATGTGGGCAAGGAAATGTTTTTTTAATAGGGAAATAGCAGAGGTCTAGGAATACAGGACAAATAATTCAGGAGAACCCTAATACCCAGATTTCTTTGTGGATCAACTCCCTCTGTTCTGCTCTGGCTATCATTGTGGGTGACACAGGTGCCATAGTGGGCTGTCCCCGAGGGCCCATCAGAAACAGCTGCATTGTCTGGGTTCTTCCCATCACTTTGGATGCATTAGGCAAGGTCACAGTCCATTGGCCACACTCAGGGCTACCCCATTTGCCAAATTCTTTCTGGGCTTTTCTTAATCTCCTTTGGCATTCACACTCCCTGGCAGGCTAGTCTCAGCTGCCCTATAACCTAGTCTTTCTTCTCCTCCCTCTGTCTTTCAGAGGTGTGGGCATGCTTGTTTTCCCTAAGGTCTATTTTTTGGGGGGGACTTTACTCCTGACCAGTTTCCTCAAAGACCATTGAGTTTCTCTCTTAGACCATGAAACAAAGATGCTGAGAGAGGAAGTGCTTCATCCAGGCAGGGAAAGATTGATTGTTGAGCATGTTAGTCCTAGAGCTGGGGCTCCATTGGAGTTCCAGTTCAGTTACTCCCAGTTTAGGACTTCAGCCTTAATACATAGCTCTGCTGGACTACTGAGCTTTGCCCCAGAGCCTGCTTTCATGGAAATCCTTGAGAACAAGAAAAAAAGGATGAACTGAATCTCTCTTACCATACCAGATTGGCGGGGGAAAAGGTTTCCTTTACAAGATATTCAGCAATTCCTCCCTTTCTCTCTACTTTTCCCTTTCCTTTTCTTCTTCCCTCTTTTCCCTCCTTCCTTCCTTCATTCAACAAACATGTACTAAGTGCCTACCATATTAAGTACAATCAATGCTGGGTGCTGGAATATACAAAGAAAAATTATAATATTGAACATTCATTAATAAAAAAAACCACCACCACCAAAATCCACGTTGGCAGGTCTGTATAGTGTAAAGGTCGCTGAATTTGAAATCAGAGATCTTGGGTTAAACTCTTAGCTTTACTCTGCTTGTGTGACCTTAGGCAAATCACTAACCCTCTCTGGGAATCAATTTTCTTATCTGTAAAATGAAGGCTCCCCTAGTTCTGCAGTTCTTGAATGGGGCAACTTGAAAACAAAAGGATAGGGTCCTCTACACAGAGCTGGAAAGGATCATAGAGGTCATCTGGTCCAAATCCTTAATTTTATAGATGGAGAAACTGAGGCCCACAAATGTTGAGTGACTGACTAACTGAGGCACATGAGTAGTAGTTAAGATTCCAAGTGAGGGCCCCTTGACTCTAGGTTCAGTATTATTTCTTTTCCCACAATTGTTTTTATAAATATTATCTCATTTGATATTTAAAAGAATTATTATTAAAAATAAATGATACCACAAAGCTTCTTCATCCTTGAGGGAAGACATGGGCAAGGTCTTTTCTTTTTCCAGGCCACAATTACATATTCTTTACTGATTTTTCACAGCTCTTTCTACCAGGCCCTATTAAGCTTCTCAGACTTTGCACAAAAGAGATGGGAAAATGGGAAAGAGAAAGGAAGAAGAATTTATAGGGGGCCTACTATGTGCCAGGAAGTGGGCTAAGGCCTTTTTGTAAATATTTTATCACTTAACATTTAAAAGGATTATTATTAAAAGAAATATTAAAAAGAACTCACTATAGAAACTTAAGTTCCAGAGGCCGAATATATTGGGTGGAAGGGTTGAACGGGGATGATGGGGTGGGTAGAGTAGGCAGAGAGGAAACCTGATAAAAATAATAAGACAAAGGAAATCTAACAATTAGAGACCAGATCACATTGTGTAACTTTGAAATCTCTTGTCAGGGGTTGCTAGAGAAGGCTTTCCTTTCTCTTGTATATGGGTTATAGGAACATTCTTCGATTCAGTGGCTCATCCTATGAATCTGTGAGAGAGATGAGCTGCCCTTGGCTTTGGTGGCTTGCTGGGTATGGAGGGGCCAACACTTTCCTTTTTTCCCTTCTCACTCTGACGTTTCTAAATTACCCAAATCTGTGGGGTGGGGCCATCAGGGTAATGGAGCTCCTAAGTCTATCTAGTCGTCCAGAGTGAGGGACAGAAAAGTATGAGCAGTAGGGGAGGAGAAGCAGGAGGAAACCATTTTCTTGGCATTGAGTCTTGTGTTCCTGGGGGAGTGAGGGTTGTGAAAGCATTTTTTTGTTTCCCCTAGCCTTCAGCTTTTCTCTCTGGACAGCTGATAAATGTCCAAGACTCTGGGTGAAGTCAACACATGGGCATTTCCCTGATCAAGGCATTGAAATTCAGAATGATGACAGTAGGTGACTAAAATTGCTCACGATACACTCCCTATGTCCTCTTTCTCCTTTCTCTTGCTCCGTTTTCTGTTTAATCTCTGTCTCTGTATTTGTGTCTCTGTCTTCCTCTCTTTTTGGATCTTTATCTCTCTGTCTCCGTCTTTCTCATTTTCCCTCTGTCTCTATCTTGTTAATCCTCATACTTCTCACCACATTTCATATCTCCTTTTCCACTTTGGTCTCTATCTTGCTTCTCCTCTCTGTCTTTGAATGTCTTTTCCTTTTTTCCCCTTCTTTTTCATTGTCCAACCTTCTTCCGACCTCCCCCTCCCAGCTAAACCTTCTCCTCCTCCTCCTTTCCCTCCCTGTTGTTTGGAACTTGGGAAAATCCAATTTCCTTCCTGCCTTAAATGTTGCTCCAGCATTTTTTTTTGCACAGGGGCTGCTCTGCCTCACACCTGCTTCTTCCAGCTGTGAGATTTCTTTTGGAGAAATACTCTATGTCCTGCCAAGTAGTCGATGGACAAGACCCCCATGGCCATGTCCCGACTTCCTTAATGAATACAGTTGTTCTTCCAATTTATCCCTGCCCCACGAGGTCCCAGAGGAGACCTCCTTTCCAATCTATTACCTAGTGGCAATTTCCACAGTCCAGACAGACCCCCACCTCCTGGACATTTGGAGTTTGGTATAAGATGTGCAGAAAGCTTTGTAACATATAACCCTTAGTACTTATATAAGTGTTCTGAGCATTTCCAGGCTTCTTTTTTCTATCAGAAAAATGGGATGCCTCAGACAGCAAATCCTGAGCCCAGATTTTCTTAGGTCTCAAATCAGATCATCATTAATGATGTAGTCTAATAATAATAACCTGCATCTTCTGAGGGAGTGGAGTATGCTTAAAAGCATCCTAGTATGGGAGTTAGAAGAGTTGGCCTTGAGTCTTTTGAGACATGGAGAAGGTTGTCAGTCTTAGTTTCCTTATCTGTAAAATGGGGATAATAACTTATACTACCTGTCCCCAAGAGGTGATGTGAAGATCAGATGTGCTGACTCAGGGGAAATCCAGTCCTGTTCCATTCAATTACATCTAGTCCAATGCACAACACATTTCTTGGGTATCTGCTATGTGCAAGGTAATCTGCTAGGTGCTGTTAATACAAACACAAAAGGAAAGTCAGTCCCTGCCCTCAAGGAGGATACATACTACTGAGGAGGTGTTAGCTGGAATAAAGTGGAGTCTTGGGCAGTAAGCTTGGAAAAGTAGTTGAGTCAGATTTCAAAACACTTTAAATATTAAGCTGAGAAGTTTGTGTTTTGTTCTAGTGGCAATAGGGACAAATGAAGTTTCTTGAGCAGGGAAGGGACATGGACAGACTCATGTTTTAGGAAAATTATTTTGACAGCTCCATGAAGGGTAAATTAGAGAGGGAAGGGGCTGGACGTTGGGAATCCAATTATGAGACTACTGCAATTACCCAGGAGAGACAAGTGCCTGAAAAGGGCTTTGTCAATATAAAGCTTTATATGAATGAAGAGTATGATCATAAAGTATAAGAATGACTAGAAAACCCATAATTCTCCTACCATCCCTCCCCAGCTAGCCATGGGAGCTAGTATTTTTAATATTTGAGTCAATGTTTATATATTAATATTGGTATCACCTACAGAGGAGGTATTGTGACAGAATGGATAGAGGACCAGCCTTTAAGTCAGTTAGAACTGAGTTCAAATCCTGCCTCTGACATATATAGCAATGTGACCAGGAGACTGTAGGATCATGGACTTATAGCCTGACTGGACCTTGGAGGCCATTGATTCCAAACACCCTCCTTATATGGAAGGGAAAACTGAGGCACGGGCTGGTTGAGTGATTTGCCCAGGGTGACACATGCTAGTAAGTGTCTTAGGTGGGATTTGAACTGAGGAGAGTCAGGAAGTCCATTTCTTTCTGCTCTACACCATGTTGTCTGGGCAACTTCTTGATGACCTTAAGCAATTCTTTAAGACTATAAATTAGAGATGAGTTACTGATCTGTATTGTTGAAGGGAGTTTCCATATCAGGGAGTTCCCTACATGAGTGAAATGATAAATTTGGATCAAAAAAACCAAACAAATTGAAACCAAAACCAAAACCCCTTAGGTAAATAGTGTTATTAGAGTACCACACATATTCTTTTCCACTTTTAACAGAGAGGGTTGAAGTGAAGCATGTATTGGTAAAGAATGGATTAAGAGGACACAGTGATCTAGGAGTGGACAAAAGATATTCCCAATCCTGTGCCACCCTGGGCTCATTTCACTGGTCCCTAGATCACGATCTTAGTTATGAACATTCCTTCCCTTCTCTGCCCCTATTCCCCCAAAACACACGAACCCATTGGGTGGGTGGGTCTACATGGCAGGTGAGATGGTATAGGCAGGAGGTGTCAAACATACCTCCATGGATGTGTCTAGCAACGCTTCCAAGTGTGGCCTCAACCAGGTTAAAATGTAGTTCCTCTCTGATTTTAATGTGCTGATGTATCAACAAAAAAGAAGTATATAAACATGTGTGGTTTTCTAAGTCAATATGTGCCCCACAGGGATCATTATATACACTTTAGTGGTACTGATTTCTATTTGAGGTTGGCACCACCAATACTTTACGGTATTGTGGTAAAAGACAGAAATGAGGAACGAGCTTAAGGAATTTCAGCTCATGTTTTATTTTGAGAAAACTTTATCTTTCCAGTGGGCTTTTGGCTCCATGATGATTTTCTTTTATCCTGACTTCATCCTTTGAAAACAGAAGTTGTAAGCCCGATTCTCCCCATTTTACAGATGGGAGACTGAGGCTTAGAATGAGGAAGGGACTTACCTGAGAACACACTGAATCAGTGAATAGAATATTCACATCTCCCTCCTACCTCCTGACCACTTGGCCACCCTGTATAAGGGTCCTGTTTCCGTAGCAGCTAGAATGTCTATTTAAAAAAAATTATACCAAAATTCATGATTAGATTAGAACATTCCTGTGGGATATGAGAAACAGTAGGTGGTTGGTAACTATGACCTTCTCATTTTTGAGGGAGAGTGAGGTAAGGCAGAGGGAAGGAAAGGGGCTGGTACCTAGAGAGAGTTAGAATCAGAACCCAGGAATCTTGAACATGGCTCCTGTCATTCTGCAAACACTGCATGCCCAGGTTTCCCAGGATGGTCTACCTAGTCCTGTGACTTTGGATTTCCTAGAAGGTGTCAGGGAGCTGTGACTTTTGCCCTTGGCATTCACTCCCCTCTATGCCTAGAACAATCAGGCCCCTTAATTGTTCCAGCGTGAATAGTGTCTGAAATTTCCCATTCCCCTAGGGACTCTTAGAACCAATACCACAGTAAACTCAAACCCTCCAAACTATGCCGCCAGCATGTCAGCTGGTGGCCAGACATCACAGCAGGCTTAAGCAATTAGTAGGGCCTCTCATCCCGGGACTCGCCTCATTATGGGTGTCCAGATGTCCACTGGCCAAGGTGCCTCCTGTTCCTGAGAATAGCTTTCATTCTACAGGTGAATTTCACTCTGCAGGGGCTGGCAGGAGGTGTATTCAGTTTCACAGCCCCCCCCCCCCCTTAGCCCTTTCCTTCTCTTGGCAGCTCATTGCAGACTTCACGCATCAGGTCTCAGCCCCCTCTGGGCAGGTCCCTGAGGTCTTCTTACTCCCCCTGGGGTGATTGCCATCTGCACGGTGCTCTCCCTCTTTGGATGCTAATACAGCTGCCACAGCATGAGTTATTGTAAAGCGCTGTCCTGGCACATATGTGTTATGCTGCAGCAGCTCAGCTCACACTGTGACTAAATGGTAACATCTGGGAAGAAGAGGGGCTGGGCCAGAGGTGGGGAGAGGTACTGAGGAAGGGGGGGGGTGATTCCACACCCTCTTGGATTTTATGGGAAGATTTTGTGCTTTCATTTGGGAATTGGTCTCGTTCCCACATGGTTGGGTTTGGGGGAGTGGAAGAGGGGAATGCAATTCTGACATGAAACAGGGTTTAAACTTCCCCTTGCACTGATCCTCCTTAGATACAAAGACGGCTGTCCATTTCCTTCATTGTCAGGTGTAGGACAGATCAGCTCTTGCTAAGCTGTCATCAAGATTCTGGGCACAAAGAACTCCATTCGAGAGAGTGGTCCACACTTCATGAACACATTCTAGTTGTGGAAAGAAGGCCAGGGCACAGCTTGTTGGAGAAGCTCCTGCCTTTGTTAAAAGATCAGGGCCACTACTTTGTAATTACACCCCACATAAAATAGAATCTTAGAAAGGGAAATGGCTTCTGAGGTCCTTCATTCCAACTTTCTCTCCCCCTATAAGATTTCTCTCTTTCTCTGACAGCAACTTAAGTTAATTCACAATAAAAATCTATCAGTTGCCTCCTTGGAAATACATTCAAACATAATTTTCACTCCTTAGAACTTTTTTGAAACCTGCCCTCCCATATTCTAAATGAGTGATTGAACCATTCTTTGGATTAGAGGACAGTTAATAAAACTCAGATGATGACATCTGCTTAAGGACAATCATAGCAGTGATCCAATCTGGGGATTTAGCATGGCCCATGTAAAAGATCCCAACAGGCATTAGGAAATTACTGGTTGGTATCAAACAGGATTTCCCTCCTAAGACAGCATTCTTTTATGAAGACAGGGTGCTGTCCATTTCTCTTCCTTAATTTGCTGTGCTGTAATAACTGTGGGGCTAGAAAGACAGAGGTAGAACTAGGGGAGGACATGCAGACCTTTGCTCCAGGGTGCTAATATGGGAGGGAGTTCCTTGTGGAGACAGGTTTCTGGCCTGCCTGTCTTCTTTACTTTGCCCCTTTCCCTTGACTAGTCCCTGATTATCATCCACAGGATCCTTACACTGTTGTCCTTCAGGGGGGCCCCTGACTGTCACCACTCTCCCAACTGAATCTTAGAGATTTCAGAGAAAGGAAATGTATTGTCATAGAGTAGGATCCAGCCTGTTTCCAGTGACTAAATGCCCAAGGTTGTAAAACACGAAGCATTCATGTTCATGCTTTTGTGGCCAACTATAATAATTGTAACCTTTATCATTTGTTCCATCCTTATTACATGCTACGATCCTTTATCCATTTTACATTCAAATACAGCTAGGCTACCAGATATTATTTTATCTTGGCCCAAACTCTTTCTTCTCCATGACTTTTCCTCCTGCCTCTAATGCTCTCCCTTACCATTTTTCTGCTTGATGAAATCCTTTTCCTCCTTTAAGGCCCTGCTCAGGCACCCCTCTTCTTTTTCTCCCCCCCCCCCCAAGGAAATCAGGGTTAAGTGACTTGCCTAGGGTCACACGGCTAGTACCTGTCAATGTCTGAGGCTAGAATTGAACTCAGGTCCTCCTGACTCTAGTGCTCTATATTCTGCACCTAGCTGGCCCCCAGACACACCTCTTCTGTCATGCTTTTCCTGATCATAATGGCCTAGAAAAGACCCTTTTCTCCCTAGCCTTCCACCTCTTCAGCTGGACCCTTCCAAGTATGCTTTTCTCATCGTAACTTATATCAGAGTTATTTGTGTCTCTGTCTTCTCCCCTAACCAGACTGAAACCTCTGCTCCAGCTTCTAGCACAGTGAGGAATACATCTTGGGTATTACTTAATCTGTTTTTTTGAATTGAATTGCTTAGCTCCATAAATTTCATTCAACAGCTAAATTAGTTTACTGCCTAATTTGAGTCTTCATCCCCTGGCTACCTTTCAGGGTGAGAGCTTGGGCTCAAATTTCAAAAGTAGGTATCATGTGCCCAGTTGGGCTCACACCACATTTTCTCATAGTGACAGCTATAATCAAAACTCAGAGTTCTCTCTGAGTGAACAAAGGTGTTTCCTTCACATAAGCAGGACGCTTGTTACAGGAAGGACTAATTATTTTAATAGTGGGCATTATGTAGGTCTCTAGCTTGGTGTGTTTTCCTCTTTTGTTATCATTGTTCAGTCATGTCCAACTCTTCATGACCCCATTTAGGATTTGCTAGGCAAAGACACTGGAGGGTTTGCCATTTCCTTCTCCGGCTCATTTTTACAAATGAGGACATTGAGACAAATAGGGCTAAGTAACTTGCCCAGGGTCACACGGTGTGTCTGAGGCTGGATTTGAACTCAGATCTTTCTGACTCCAGGCAGGGTGCTCTATCCACTAACTGCTTGTAGGTTCCTGAGGGTAGGGAATATATTTAATCCAAATCTTGTTTCTCCCTCAATACCTGCATCTTGTAAGTAATAAGTGTTCATTTTCTTACCTTATGTTGTTCTTCCTTTTCGATCAACATTTAAATCATGCAATTATCCATTCAGAAGGGGTCACTTTGTCCACTTACCTCTTTTTACAGATAGGCAAACTGAGGTCCAGAGAAGTTAAATTGCTTGCCTATGATCATACAGCTAAGCAGAGCTAGGACATGACTCCACACCCTCTGATGCTCAATCCAATTCTCTTTCTAAGAAGCAAAGATTTCTGTGAAAAGCCCACACATAATCAATTTTTCAGAAAGTTTTGAACATATCTAAATCTGCTAGAATTTATCATGATTGCAAATCCCAGAAACTTTTTACAGTAATGATGTCATGAAGGGTCTGGGCCTCAGTTTCTTCTTTTGTAAAATGAGGGCTTGGGACCATATGGCCTCTAAGCTCCCTTCCAGTGCTAAATGTGTGATCATGTGAACATAAAGTACATGAAGCGAGGAAGAAAAACTAGTTCTTAGGAGAAAGCAGATTTTTTAAAAAATTTGGATGAAAATTCTCACTTGTCCAAAGTCCTTTAAGATCTGCCCTGATTTTTCCCAGGCCTTACATCTATTGAATGTGGGTGCTTGATTCACAAGAAGGATTCCAATAATAAAGTGGCCTGGACAGACTCATGATGTCCATATTTGTTTCTTGTTAGCCCCAGGGTCTTTTCAGAGGAAAAGTTTTCTGAAATGTTGAGCATGGTCATTGAAAAAAAAAGAAGGAAAGGAGGAAGTTAGGAAGAAAGGAAAGAAAAAAGAAGGAAGAAAGGAAGGAAAGTGGAGAGGTAAGAAAGATGAAAAAGAGGGAAGAAGGAAAGAAATAACAGAAGGAAGAAAGAAAAAGTAAGGAATAGAGGGAAAGAAAAAAGGGGAGGGAGAAAAAAGGAAAGAAAGGAGGAAGAGAGGAGAGAATGGAGGAAGGGAGGATTGAAAGAAGAAAACATGAAAAAGGATGGGATAAAGAGGGAACAAAGAAAGAAGAAAAGTTGGAAGGAAAGAAAGGGAAAAAGAAAGGGAGAAAAAGGGAAGAGAGTGATTAAGAAAAGAAAAGGAGAGAGGAAGTAACAGAAGGAAAGGGAGAAGGTGAGGAGGAAGAAAATGAAAAAAGAGAAAGAAAAGGAGAAAGGGAAGAAGAGAAAGGGGAAGAATGAGGATAAAAAAGTTAAAGAGAAAGGAAGGAAAATTAGGAGGGTGGGAAGGAGTGAAGGGAGAGAGAGATAAAAAAGGAAAAGAAGAAGGAAGAAAAATTATGAGTGATAGAGGGAAGGAATGGAGGGAGATAAAAAAGGAGGGAGGAAAAAAGTAAGGAAGAAAAGAATGGAGGGATAAAGGGAAAGGAAAAGGGAGGCAATGAAAGGAGACTTTTTTATTCAATGAAGAATAAAAGAAGAGAGTCAGGAAATAAGGAAGAAAAGAAGGGAGGGAAGATGGCCAGAAGCAATGAAAGGAAGGAAGGAAGGGAGAGAAGGAAAAAGTTAGTTACCATTCAACTTCCTGGATTAGACTTGGGTCTTCTCTTCCATGCCCCAATCAGGCATCACCCAAGGCTTTTGCCAGTGGTCAGTGAGTTCTCTTTAAAAGCTCTCAGGCCTCAGTTGGCCAATTGGTCTTTAACATGTTAGAGATGTCATGTCACATGTCAGAGAATGACCTACCCAGCAAAATTGAGTATCATGTTTCAGGGGAAAATATGGTCATTCAATGAAATAGAGGACTTTCAAGCATTCTTGATGTAAAAACCAGAGTTGAATAGAAAATATAACATTGAGATACAAGAAGCAAGAGAAGCATGAGAAGGTAAACAGGAAAAAGAAATCATAAGGAACTTATCAAAGTTGAACTATTTACATTCTTACATGGAAAAATGATAATTGTAACTGATGAAACTTTTCTTAATATGAGAATAGTTGAAGGGGATATAAATGTATATATATGTATACATACATATATATGTCTATATGGGAGGGTATATGTGTGTATGAATATATATGTGAGTGTGTGTATACATATGTGTACAGGTATACATAGAGAGAGGGCACAGGATCAATTGAATAGGAAGGGATGATATTTAAAAAATAAAATTAAGAGGTGAGAGAGGAATGAGAGGAGATGGGAGAGACAGAATAGGGCAAATTATCTCATATGAAAGAGACAAAGGAAAACTGTTACAATGGAGAGGGTAGAACAGGAAGGTAAGGATTGAATAACATGCACACTAAAATGGGTATCTTACCCTACAGGAAAGTAGGGAGGAAGGGGATAAGAAGGGGGGATGACAGAAGGGAGGGCAGATTGGGGGGGGAAGGTAGTTAGAAGCAAACACTTTTGAAAAGGGACAGGGTCAAAGTAGAAAATAGAACAAGTGGGGGGCAGAAGAGGATGGAGGGAAACATAGTCAGTCTTTCACAATATATCCACTATGGAAACATTTTGTGTAACTACACATGTATAACCTATATTGAATTGCTTATCTTCTCAGTAAAGGTGGGTGATGAGGGAAGAAGGGAAAGAATCTGGAATTCAAAGTTTTAAAATCAAATGTTTAAAAAATTATTATTATTATTATTTTTAGACGCACTGGGAAATAAGATGTACAGGCACTAGGGTAGGAAGATCCATTTTGCCCTACTGGAAAGTTGGAGGAGGAATGGGGGAGGATATAGGAGAGAGCAGATTGGGGGAGGGGTATTCAGTGGGAACACTTATGGGGTGGTCTATAGGGAAAGACGGGGAGAAAATTTCTAACTCAAAATCTTGTGGAAATGAATATTGTAAACTAAAACTAAAAAAATAAGTAATAAAAAAAGAAAAATAAAGAAAAAGAATGCTGATAGACTTGCTCAATGCAGGGTGCCAAAAATTTTCAATTTGTAAAAAACACAATATCTGCAAAGTGCAATAAAGTGAAATGCAATAAAATGGGAGTATACTTGTACTATAGTCCAAGATTTTCTCTTCTTTAAAGTAGTTGCTGCCAATTTCTGTGTGATTCTGATTGTGGCTTCTTGGTTCTTGAACTCTTTCTGGTTGCTTGAATAGTTTTTTTCTTTAACTTGGAAGTTCTGTATATCAGCTGTGATGTTCCAGGGATTGTTCATTTTGAGGTTTCTTTCAGTAGTTAACTGATGGATTCTTCCTGTTTTCACTTTGTCCTCTGGTACTGAAAGACATGGGCATTTTTTATTTGTGATTTCTTGAAATAGAGTATCCAGGTTTTTTGTTTGGTCATGGTTTACAGGGAGCCTGATGATTCTAAAATTGCTTCTCTTTGGCCTATTTCCTGGGACAGTTTTAAAAAATAGTATATAACTTAAGTTTTCTTCTATTTTTTTAATTTTTGAGATTTTGTTCTAATATTTTGTTGTTTTATTTAATAATTAAGTTCTATTTGCTCCATTCTGATTTTTTTAAGGAATACATTACCTAAGGAAGGTATCCCATCTTCTGTTCTAAGATATTTATTCTCCTTTGAATTCTTTCCTATTATTTCATTTAAAATTTCATATTTTACTTCTTGTTTCATTTCTTCTATGCACTCTTTTAGAATCTGTGGTCAAATCATCTTCTCTTTTAAGACTATCTAGTCTTGTGGACTTTCTTCTTCTGGGTTTATGTCTTGGGTATTGCTTGGCCCATATTACTTTTTCATAATTTACAGTGTCTTTTTAGAGGTAACTAGGTGCCATAGTGGATAAAGCACTAGGCTGGAATCAGGAATGCCTGACTTCAAATCTGGCTTCTGACATTTACTAGCTGTGTGACTCTGGTCAAGTTACTTAACTTCTGCCCACCACAGTTTCCGCAACTGTAAATTGGAATAATAATAGGGCCTACCTCCCAGGGTTGTTGTGGCAATCAAATGAAATAATATTGTGAGCATTGAGCACAGTAGACACTTGATAAATGCTTGTTTCCTTCTTTCTTTCTTCTCTTTACTTATATCTCCAGCTTTAGTAGACTTAGGATTTTGTTCCATGACTAAACTGTGTATCTCCAGACTTCTTGGAAGGGTTGACCAAGTCTTATTTCATCCTAATCTAGAGTTCCTTTCATTGTTGACTGTCTCTCTTGGAGTATCTACACACAAATTACTGGAAAATTTTGGTGTTTCCTAGAACATCCGGGTACAGAATGCCAATGGTCTCCAGGGATCCCTTAAAAAATTTTGTTAGGGTGCCATGAACTTTTGGCCCCACCCTAAGGTGTATTTGTCAGAATATTACTGACTTTGGGCTCCACATTCACTTTCAGAGCACTCTGGAGTTCTTGTCCCTATATATAGAATGCTACAGTTTTCAAGTTTTTTTTTCTACAACATCTCTGACAAGTGTATGGGCAGACTCCTGGCTTGTTTATTTGAACTTTCACTTATTTTCCTAGAAAAGATCTCCTATTGGCTCTGGTTGTATTTTTGTTCCATCCTGGGTGGGATAAGGGACTTTACTGTTGCTTCTCTAGATGTCTTTATCATTATTTGTTCAGGCATTCTTTTTGATTTTTGATTGAACACCTGTGGGAGGGCTGAGCTCCCCATACAACCTTCCACATCACTATTTTAACCAGATGTCTAAAGATTCTATTTCATGTTTTATCCAAGTGTTTAATTTTTATTAGATCCATAGCTCATTCCTCAACTCAGCTCAGTGTGATCTCCTTTATCAAACCTATTCTTATCTCTCCTGTTGTTAGCTTTCTCTTCCCCATCCCTGTCCCCAAATCACTTTATATTTAGTGTGTATAGCTTTTATATTTACTTCTATGTAGATGTTGCTTACCTCAGTAGAGTGTAAGCTTCTCAAGGGCAGAGACTGTTTCATTTTTGTTTTTCCATCTCCAGTGTCTAGCACTATGCTTTGTACATTGTAGTCACTTAATAACTGCTTGTTGAATTGAATTTAATTAGACAAATGTATGTAGACTGTATGCCTGACTTTGTAGGCAGTGTGGCATACTATCCTCTGTGACATGGTGAAGCTACTTGACTCTTTGACTCTGTTTCTCTACTCTCAAACAAGAAGGTTATGTGATTCAGTGGAAAACAATACTGTCCTCGAAGTTGAGGACCAGGTTAACATCTTGTCTCTGTTATTTAACATCTACATAATCTTGGCCAAGATCAACTTAGTTTCCATGGACCTTGGTTTTTTCCATATGTCAAAGGAGAGAGTTGGACGAGATAGTCTCTTTCAGAACTGGAACTATAAGGGGATCATATTAGGTGACCTTTATGGTCCAATCCAGTTCAAATCTCATGATTTTCTCAAGATGAGTACTGTGGATCTCAGGTCCAGATGTGGGCCTGGGGGTGATATGTACATTGGTGAAATGCTAGATTTAGGGCACATTTTTTACAGGGCCATGATTGTCCTTGGAACCCCAAAGATGAAAATAAAAGGATCCTCTGAAATGCAAATTTTGTAAATAAACAAAGGATAGAGAAAGAGAGAGACAAAGAAAGAGAGAGAGACAGAGGCAGATAGAGACAGATAAAGACAGAAACAGAGACAGAGACAGGGAGGATGGGGGAGAGAAACACAGAAAATGGAGAGAGAGAGAGAGAGAGAGAGAGAGACTGGGGATGACTCTTCAGCCCAAGAGAACAGTGTTCCTGAGTAGTATCACTTACTGTTGGAGTCCCTGGAGCTTTCTCCACGCTCTGCTCATTCACGGTACACTGCGTGCTGGGTCTGTGTATCCTGGACCGCCTGTGCTTGGAAAGCTTTCAGAAGACAGGGTGGGATTTCCAGATCCCTGGGATTTGAATGACTCTTTCGATCCTAGCAGAATTTACCCATCAGCACAGATTTGGGTTACACACACCATGCTAATTGGCTTCCATGCAGCCAACATGGCTTGGCTAGAAATAAATTACAATCCAAAGACCACAAAATATATACTCTTCCCACCCTTGTCTAGGGCTGGGGCACCCGATAGATTGTCTCAGTCTTAGTTTCCAAAGGGTTGATGGCAGAGTTGGCTTAGAGAAAAAGGTCCTTCAGTTCTCTGACTTAGTTGAACTGGTAGGGACAACGTAACTTGTACATTAACTCAGAGATCCTTTAATTTCTCTTTTTTCCTCCCTTGTTTATTCCCCCCTTCTCCAGTTGTTCTGAACTATGATTGTTATCCTTTCTAATTGGATGTGTATGGCTGGGCTAGGAAACAGGGTATGATCAGAGAAACCAGGAGTACAAACAGATGATCATCTCTTGGCTTTCCATCCTTATATTGGTTGCCCCTCTACGATGGACTGGAGAACATTACCATTCTGATCCCACCCTCACAATATCCTCCTTAGAGAAGAGGAAACTAAGGTATGGAAGAATTTATGACTCCCCCACCCTCCCTTCTAGGGAAGGATCTTAACTTGGCGTCTGTGAACACACACATAAAATATAACAAAAAAATAAAATATATTTTATATATTTCATGTATTATTCTATATGTATTACATATATATTGTATATATAATATATATGTGTTATATATATATATATAGATATGTGTACACACATATGTGTATATATAAAGGGTCTGTGATTAAAAAAAAGACTGAGATTAAGAATTCCTGCTCTAAGATCACTCATTGAGTAAATTTATGGGTAGAATTTTCAAATCTGTTGCTGAGTTCAATCTTGGAGCATGATTACTGAATAATAGGGAAACCCAAAGTGGTTTTATGATTTAAGGAAGCTTAGCTGAGATAGTCTAGGTTTCATTCTGAGAACCTGAGTCTTTCCCTTGAGACTCTAACCAGGGTTATCTAATCATTGGATTAAGGAGCTAGGAGACTAATTCTGCTTCTCAGAGCTCTGCTTCATTTAATCTATACATTTCCAGGCAAGTCACCTGATCTATGCCTCATTTCCCTCACTTGTAAAGGGAGGGAGTGGAACTAGATGGTCCTTATGCTTCTTGCCAGTGCCTAGCTTGGTGCCTTGCAGGTACTATAGATTTCATAATTATTTATTGAATTGAACTGAATTCCTGCTTGAGCATTCCATAGGAATCATGGAGGCTCCCAGCTCTCACTGTCTGTCTTACAGCCATCTCCCAAAGTGCCCTCATTCCAGCAGTAGTTCCTTCCTCACACATGGATTTACTGTGCTGCTCTGAATTCTCCCAGCAGCTCATTTCCTCTGCTCATGATTACAGGGACGGGAATCATTTGCCTGTTTTTTCGAAGTGAAGTCTTCACTTCCGAGATTTTATGTAAGGGGGTTAACCCTGGGGCCAACAGCCACAGCATTGTCTGGTTGAACTTTATTAGCCTGCTGTGTGGTTCTCAGATCTTCTCATGGGAGTGTGGAGGCAGGGGTGGGGGACCATGACAGTTTAAGCAGAAAATCATAAACCTTCAGAATCGGTAGGGACCTCAGAGATCATTTAGCACAATTCCTTCCCTTTTCTTGAGGTAGAAATGGAGCCTCAGAGAGAAGGGGCTTGAGTCCAGTCACTCATCAGGATCATAGCCAAACAGAGGAGCTGAAACCCAAGTCTTACCTATGGAGAACAGGGTTGGTTACAGCTCTTTTAGAGACTGGGATAACCTAGAAGATGATTGAACTGTGAAGGGGAACTGTGTGGATGGGAAAAGACAATGGAAAGTCCACTAGCTCATTCTTTCCCCAGTTTATTTGGCTAGATCTGAGAAAGATCAGGATGAAATGCTAGATGAAAGGGAGTAGGGAGCACTGTTAACCCTTTTTCTCATGAGTGTAATGTTAATGAGAGTTGAAGATTTTCCCTGTTCATTAATAGGCCTCACATGGAGCCCAACAAGAGAAACTTGATTAGGGGAGGCTTGTTTTTC
Organism: Petaurus breviceps papuanus; assembly: GCF_028583685.1. Classification (NCBI taxonomy): domain Eukaryota; kingdom Metazoa; phylum Chordata; class Mammalia; order Diprotodontia; family Petauridae; genus Petaurus; species Petaurus breviceps. The sequence continues at coordinate 1,149,844 of NW_027187376.1, forward strand.
AGTAAGACCCACACATTTTGTTGCTTTGTAATTAGGCAGTGGGTCATGAGGGCTGTGATGCCCTCTGGCTCTGAAGAAGGGTATATATACTCTGAGGTGAGGTTTTGCTTTGGGGCTCACTCACTGGAAGAATGTTCATGTTATTTGGCCAAACAAGAATCTGGGTAACAGTTGAGGAAACCCTGGCTGTGAAAACCCAGATGTTAATGCTTCACTCTCTGGTAACTATATGTATAGCTTTGGTCAGACAGCTAGAAGCCCTGTCTGTTGACTTGTGTTATTTTCTCTGCATTTTTTTCTGCTGGTAATCTCTATTTATAGTTTCTCTGAAGACCCCTTTAAAGTTGCTTTTCTTTAGAAAAGCAGACCAAAGAACCAGTGCTAGCAGCCACCTGGGTATGCTACATAGGTGCTTGTTGCTACAATGAGATCAGAGGGGAGGCTTTGCCGCAATTGATTCTTTGTGATTGTTGCTTCCTAAGTTGGTTCCTTCAGAAGATGTTCATTCCCTTGGTTGGAGGATCTATGATGGAGCCTATCACTAGAAAATAAAGATGCCTGTCTGTGGAGAGAAGAGGGCTTTTGGGATGTATGTCCCAAAATATTACTGTGCTAGACAGATAAGCAATTAGGAAGAAATAGTCAGTGGGACAACTTGAGAGAGAAAGATATTTAAAGTCTGGCACGACACCTCTCCAGTCCCCAGCCCCGTAACTGAAAGAAGTCAAGGCTTAGCTCCCCAAAAGCTCCCAAAGCAGCAATGATTAGCTGGGATCCATCCTGGGTCTGGCCCAATCAACAGGAGGCTTTCTCCAATGGAAGAGTATATAGCTTATCTCCCCTTCCCCTCATCTCTGACACCTCCCATCCATCTATAACATGAAGTTGATTTTGGTTAAATCTCAGACAAAGGGCTTCCTGAAGACCCCAAACCTTCTCCTTGGAGAAGCTATCCCTACCTCTTCTAGATTCTGTTCTAAGCCCTAGGGTGGGCCCAGCACAACTGGAAGGGCATCTAGAGTGACATCTTTGCAGGGATTCAGGAAGATTTTTTTTCTCCCAAGTTTCTAAAGGTTTTTTGCTAAAGAAAAACAAAAGAGAAAGGAGGAAAATAAGGAGAAATAATAACAATAATTCCAACCTTCCTTCTTTAGCACATCCTAGCATTAATTCTGGCTGTGCATGAGTCTTAACTTTCACCCAGTCTGAGAATCAATAACAGTGAAACCCTAGCTCCTTCTTGAGAGGTAACTCTCTTATCACTTTAGCCTTACTCTGTTTGACCAGGGATTTCTATTATTTCTCCCTAGCTCTACCTCCTTCTTCTGGCAGCTAAGCTGCCTGTTTACACTTGACATCACTACCAACATCACCAACCTCATCATCATCATCATCATCATCATCACCACCATCATCATTGTCATTGTCCTTATTGTCATCACCATAGCTAACATTTATATAGTTCTTTAAGGTTTTTAAAATGCTTTACAAAAATTATCTCATTTTATCCTCCCAACATTTCAGGGAGGTAGGTAACATGTATATAATGCAGTACTTTCACTGGGTATAATTGTAATAATAGTTGACTTGGTATTTGTTATTTCAGTTGATTTTCACAATCATCTTCTGAGGTCAGGTCTCTGTTATCCCCAATTTTCATTTAAGAACATGAGGATGAAAGGAATTGGCTCAGGCTCATACAGCTAATCAGTGTCTGAGGCGGAATTCAAACTCAGGGCTTTGCAGTGTTTAGCACATTGAAGAAGGTACTTAAGTGCTTGTTGATTGGTTGGCTTCCAGGTAAGCTCCCATTCCATTACCATACCAGGTAGCTGGTAACTTTCATGGCCATTCACCTTATTAGCCTACTGAGTTCTTTTATTTTTGCCTTTTTTGGAGGGAAATTGGGGTTAAGTGACTTGCCCAAGGTCACATGGCTAGGTTTGTGTGTGTGTGTGTGTGTGGTGTCTGAGGTTGGATTTGTACTCAGGTTCTCCTGACTCCAGGGCCAGTGCTCTATTCACTGTACCACCTAGCCACCCCAACCTACTGAGTTCTGCTCTGTTTTCTTGGAGCCAGGAACTGGGTTGAAGGGTTGGGACTTGGCTGAACTTTGAATTTTTTGTCCCAGGAATATTAGTTACAAGGTAGGGAGCTAAGGAGGAAACAGAAGGGGGAGGGAGAAGGAATGACATCAGCCAGAATTGTGGCCTTTTCCCTTGCAAAAGCATGTTCCCAGTCCTCCCAACATGATCATCTCATGATTGTTGGAGAAACAATAATAAAAAGTAACATCTCAAAACATGAGAATTCTCAGACTAATTCAACATGCTTCCTTTAAAGATAACCAAAATGAGATCTCTCAAAATGTGGCCTGTGCCCATAGCAGGTCAGTAGTAGAACCTGGGATTAGAATCTAGAGTTTGTCTTTGTTTCCCCTCTCTTCTTATATCCTAGTATCCTTTTCACTTCCCTGGCTTGTTTTGGGGATGCCTATAGAGCCCATGTAACTGAGTCTGAATTTCCTGGAGATCTAGACCCTCCTCTTCCACAGACTGCCTCGAAGATTGTTACCATTGCCATGATTTTGACTAACATTCTTCACTTGGGTTCTGATCACTTCACTGGCCAGCAGTCTGGCATGGGACCAGTCTCACTCCTGACCCTGTGAGCTGTCCAGAATCCTAGAAGGAAAGGGGGTCTTTGGCCTCAAAGTATTCCCAGCAGGGTTCTTGGCCCAGGAATGCAGGTTCTCAGTGTTTCGTATAGAGAAGGCGTAGTGAAGCCCTTTGAAGCCTTCCCCCAGAATGTGTCCAGATGTTAGAACAAGAATAAATAATTAAAAGATAAAAGTGAACCGAGATTTGTCCAAAAACTAAATAAGAAAAGGGTTTTCCCTGATGGCTGATGAAGCAGCTGAATAAAATGTCAAAGAGAAACAGGTTTCTTTAAGTGGGAGGGGAAAGGAGGGGGGAGTGAAGAGGTGGAAACTGCTTTTTTTTTTTTTTTAAAAATCATTGGCAAATTTCTCTTTCCCTTTCCTTTGTGTCCTTAACATCTGCAACCTGTCCAGAGCACTTGGGACATGATGTCTTGATTCAGAGAGACACTGTAGAGTGTTGGTAGGCAATGGAACCCATTGAAAACTATTCCCTCTCCATCTTATAGGATGCTGTGAACTACCTTCAGGGCCAAGCAGGAGACAAAAAAGACAATGTCAGATCAACACAAGTGTCAAGGGTCTAAATTTAGTTTGTCAGTCAACAACATCTGTTGAGAATAGGCAGAAATGTAACTGAGAACTCAGAATCTGGGGCAAATTGTTGACTCGTAGGGAAGGAGTGGGTGGTAATGGAAGTATGATAAAAAAATAACTACTCCTTTGCCTTGGGGTAGACTGAAGGCAGAGGTCATGAAAATGAAGGAGATTGAGGAATTGGAACTGGAAGGTCAAGCTGTTTGAAGGGGACAAGAGGGACTGGAGTAGAGATGTCCAGGAAACACTTATTGAATTCACTGAGGAGGTGGGCTGATAACCTGGATGTCTAAAGGTAACAGCTACAAGGAACTGGACAGGATGGATTAAATTGTAAAAGAGGAAAGGTGGCAGCTGAGTGGCAATAGTAGAGAGAGGGTCTGAGAGTGGTGCCAGGGATCAAGGGACAGATTAGCCTCTCCTTGTGTTCCTGGATGTCAGGAGACATGAGTGTGAGTTGTCCGCTTTGGAGAGGATGCCAGGAGATGTGGCATCTTCAGGAGAAAGCTAGGAGAAAAGGATGGTAGGAATGTGAAAAAAGGAGCATGAGGTGAAAGAGAACTTGCTTGTGACAAAGGAGGACTTCTGAGGGAATAGAAAAAAAAGAGAGGGCTAAGGAGGATATGGTCTGGGGATGGCTGGGACTAAGCTGGGTAGGTAGGAGGATAGATGGAAAGGTAGAAGGATAAAAAGGTTTTCCAAGAGGGTAGGAAAGGCAGGGGCCACCCAGGAAGGTACAGTCATGAATGAAGAAGTAGTGATCCATTCTCTTACCCCTGCCCCTGCCCCAGTTTCTCAAACTCTGTCAGAATTTCTGTTCCCCTCCTGGTCTGTCTTTTTTCTACTCCCAGACTCCAGTAGGCAATTAATTAGACTGGTGCTATAGTAAACAGAGGGAGCTGTCCGTTCCCTTCCTTCTTCTCTAATCTCCTCAGCCAGAAAGCCTACTCCTTATAATAGGGTCTACCTCACGCCCTACCTCCTATGGAGTTGTCAGTTGGCAAAGTACTAGAAAGTACAGTTGTATTATTACAGGGGGAATGAAGTGGTGCCTTCTGGGAGAAAATAGTCCTGCCCTCTGGTTGGCATTTAAATCCCCTTACAACCTACTATCTCCTTCTACCTTTCCAGCCTTATGTTTTACTCCCCTCCACCCACTCCATAATCCAGCTATACTGGTCCACCTAAAAGCCTTATAAATGAAGACTCCATTTCCCAGCTGTGCTTTTTTGTTGACTCCCTTCTACTTGGAAAGCTCTCTCCTTACCTCTGCCTCTTAGTTACTTGGTTTCTTTTAAGACATATCTATTCTTACCTGCTGGAGTCCTTTTCTGTGGTCCCACCTCACCTCAGTGCCACCACTCCCTCTGTGAACTTACCTTCTGTGTACTTCCTCTATATCTTATGGGTACATAGTCATTTACATATTGTCCTCTCATTAGAATATAAGTTCTTTGAAGACAAGGACTATTTTTTTGCTTTTCTTATTCCCAGCACTTAGTACAGTGCCTGTAACATTAACAAATGCTTGGTGATGGGGCAGCCAGGTAGCACAGCAAGTAAGAGCACCGGCTCCAGTGTTGAGAAGACCTGGAGATTGAATCCCGGGCTCAGACACTTAGCACCCACCCAGAAACACCTGGCCGTGTAACCTTGAGCAAGTTACTTAACCCCGATTGCTTTAAAAAAAACAAAAAACAAAAAACAAATGCTTGGTGCTTAACAAATGTTTTTAATTGATTGATTGACTTCCTAAGATGTCTTACACCTAAGGAAAACCTCAGCATTCAGAGTCCTATTTATTTGCTTTGTATATATTTGTTTGCGATTTGTCTCCCCTATTAGATTGTAAGCTCCTTGAGGGCAAGAACTCCTTCTCTTCACTTCTCTTTCCTTTCCTCTTTCCTTTCCTCTTTCCTTTCCCCTTCCCTTCCCTCCCCTCCCCTTCCCTTCCCTTCCCTTACCCTTCCCTTCCCTTCTCTTTTCTTTTTTCTTTTCTTTCCTTTCCTTTTTTCCCCTCTCTTTGTATCCCCAGTGTTTGGAATAGTGCCTGATGCATAGTAGGCACTAAATAAATGTTTACTGAATAAATGAATGAATGCTGTGGGGAGTCAGAGCAGAGGAAGTAGCCCACTCAATTTACCCTCTTGCCTTCAAGAAGGTCACAGTTTGGGGTCCTATCACATAGAAAGGAATAAAAGCAAAAAAAGAGTTGAACACACCTTTCTGTGGGTATGTATTCTCACATTCAGTACAAATAACTACAGTTTCTAAAAACAATTCTGGGGAATGATCCAGGAGTTGTTGGAATACTGGGAACAAGATTCCCAGGAATACAAAGGACCATGAACTTTTGGGAGTACTTAAAAGGGAGGAAAGGACATGGGTGTGTGAAGAGCATGTGGGAGGGAGTTTCTTACCGAAATCATGAAGGCAAAGGAGGACAAAACCAGTGCATGGGCAACTGAGCAAAGTAATTTCTCAGTGGCAGACTGACTAGAAGGCAGTGTGGGTACAGTGTGAATAGTCCTAAACATGGAATCTGGAGGCCTGGTTGCTAGTTGTGTGACCTTGGGTAAAGTAATTCACCTTTCTGGGTTATAGTTTCTTCATCTATGGAGTGAGGGGGTTAGAGGAGATGACTCCTAAGGTGTGCCCCTCCCCCCAACCTGCACATCATATATGGAAGTACCCTCCAGAAAGTAAACAATCACCCAGAAATAACTGGGAGCATGAGGCTCTCAAGATGAGGCAGTCTATAAGGAACAGGGGTGGTGGTGGTGGTAACAGTGACTTCAGAAGACAGATATCATCAAGGATTGCCTGAGGAGGAGGGGGAAGGTATTGTGGTTTGGGGGGGAAATGTTTTGTTCCTCGTTTAGAAGCAGGTGGCACAGTTCATAGAATGCTGGGCTCAAAATCAGGAGGTTTCAAAGCAGACTCCAGACATTTACCAGTTTTGAGACCCAGAGTGAGTCTCGTCACCTTTCCTTGACTGAGTTTCCCATCTGTAAAATGGGGATAATAATAATACTTACCTCCAAGGATTGTTGGGAAGATTTGTAAAGGGCTTTGAAAATCTTAAAGCACTATATACATGCTAGCTTTTATTATTGTTCAATGTTGTTAATATCGTCATCATTATTATGTTGTCTAAGGTTGAGGTTGTAATTCAAGTGAAGAGAACATTAGAAATTTTTTGGGGGAATGATATTTCCTTTCTTATTTTCCAGAACCATAACTAAGGCTTTTTGTCCAAGGGTGACAAAATTCAGAGGCTACTGATAATACTTGAACTTCAGTAATAATAGCAGCTAACATACATGTAAATGTATTTGCATATGCATATGTATACGTGTTTATGTATACGTATGTGCCTATGCCTATTCCTATGCATATGTGTATGCATGTGCATGTATATATGTATATGTGTGTATTATATATACACATATACACGTGTATATATATATATATACCTATCTATCTTTAAGGTTTGTAAAACACTTAAAATATTATTTTATTTTATCCTCACAACCTGTTGGGGGGGGAGGGATAGGTGCTATTATGATCCTAATATTATGGATCAGGAAACTTGGGTAGAAAAAGATTTAAGTGACTTTTCTGGGATTATATATCCTGGAAATGTTGAAGGCTAAATTTGAATTCAGGTCTTGATTCTAGGTCCAGTACTTTGGCCATCGAGAACTCAACTGTTTTAGCAAAGCAGAAATAATTGAGCTTGGCACTTAGTTGCCAAGAATATTTACTTAAAATAGAAGTGTACAGATAACGTGTTGGTACCCTAGGTAAGCACCTCCTCAGCTCATCCATATTCTGCTCTCTCCACTGGTGGCATCCTATCCTGTAATAATTTCATACTTTAGTGTCCCAGAGTCTCTGTCTGTCTGTGAAGGCAAGGGTCCCTGTTTTCAAGGTCTTTGGATAGGGTCCTGGGGTCTCTCCTCTTTCTTTAGGGTCTTCTGTACCAAAGTCCAACAAACCTGAGTTTGTTCTTCTCTCTCTGTCTCTGTTTTTGTTTCTGCTTATCTCTGTCTCTATCAGTCTCTCTGTCTTTTTTTTTCTGTCTCTGTCTTTGTCTCTGCCTGCCTCTGTCTTTCTGTCTCTGTCCCTCTCTTTCTTTTTCTCTATCCCTATGTCCCACTAAAATAACTTGCTATACATTTGTTTTATGGTCCTTTAATCCTCAGGGTACTAAAATGACTGTTTATAGACGTTATTTTCTTTCCTGTTCCAAACCTTTGTGGAAATAAATTCAGAGCAATAAGTTGACTCATTACCCTTCAGAAAAGGGGACAGAGAGAAGACCTGGTACAATGGTATTCACTCTGCAGAAGGTGCAGACTTAGGGTAACTGGAGGTTGGTGGTGGGGATGATACAGGTAAGAGGCTAGCAAGAACTTCTAAACAGAGTCCCTGGTTTGTGTGGCTTGGGACATTGTGTTCTAAATTTTCTTTTTTTTGGCAACCTTTAGGAACAAGTAAAGCTTGATATGACTGATTGGGTTAGAGGGAACCCTGGCCAGAGACAGGGGGATGGGTGAAATGACCCTCTTTTGTACATCTAAGACTCAGTGATCCTCTAGAGGGGGCCAAAGTGGGCTTACATTTAGGCTCAGAATCTCCAGGCTCAGTACAGTAGGGCTGAGCCCTGGTTCATCTCCCAAAGGGCCAAGGCTTTTAGGCTGAATTAACAAAGATTCTTGTTCCTTAATCTCTGCTTGCAGGTCTCCTAGCGGCCGGAGCCTGGCATGAAAAGGGGGTATTGTCCAGTATGGGAATGGCTTTGCAGCTAATCTCTCCAAGATGCATTTTAATTTGCTCTAATGACTCTGCCTCCCCTCAGATATTTCATTTGTGAGGGGGCTTTGTTAAAGAGATTAGATGGAGAGAACCTGAGCCCAGAAAAGCAGCCTTCCTCCAAGGGTGATGTGCGCTGAGAAGAATGGGCTGGAAAACGCATTAAGATGCAATGACAGTTGATTGGGAGCTGGGGACAGTGGAGAGTAGGAAAGACCATAAGCACAGGGGGAACACTGCCCCCCCCACTCACACACATACATACTCACACCCACACCCACACACTCTCACACACTCACACCCACACCCACTCACACACATACACACTCACACACATACTCACAT
>NW_027187376.1:1158272-1198346 GCF_028583685.1 Petaurus breviceps papuanus
CTCACACACACTCATACACACACCCTCACACATACACACACACTCACCCCCCACATACACACGTATACGCACACACACACACAAACACGCACTCTCTGTACAGGGATGTTGGACACTGTCACCTGCACAAATTGATTTGAACCAGTCAAGTGGGGCTGATGGTGGGAGTGGAGAACAGACGGGACATGATGATGTCATGCCCAGGACACTGCCCTTTCTCTGGTGTCTCTCTCTTCCTTAAGCTTTGTATAAACACAGCTGTTTGTGAGGAATGCTGGCTTAGGAAAACATAAACCGTCTGCCTTAATGACCTTTCCTCTGTGCAACACACCCCCATCCCTACTGGACGTGGGAGATCGGAATGTATTCAGCCTAGCAGAACAGGCTCATTGTCAGGATGTCGTTAGCCTCAGACCTTGCCCTATTCATGCTGGGACAAGGGGCTTGGAGGACTCCAGAGACCATGTAAAGCCTGGTGGTCACAGAAGGAAGTCACTTAGCACTCCTTTGTGGGCAACATCTGAAACAGATTTTCCTGGACACTACTGAGGTCTCTCAGCAGTTTGGGTTGGTGGTGACTGGACGTTCTCTGAGAACAGAGACTGTCTGGTGCATGGCACATAGTGGACACCTAATACATGTTTATTGCATTAACTTCAGAAAGATCTCCTAGGAGGGTAAATGGAGGCAAGAGCTGGGGAAATGAATTTCCCTAGTTAGTGAGGAGTCTGCTGGAGGTTCAGACAATCACCTGGAGTCCTGCCCGTTCTAGCCTGGACTCTCTTCCCACACAACTTCCTGCCTCTGGAATGAGAACAAGAAAGAAGTCACAGTACCTAAAGTTTGGTCTGATGTGTGAGTGCAGCTGCAGCTTGTCCCCAGCTCTATCACAGTCCAAAGCCCGTTTCTCCTTTGGAAAATGAATGGGAAAGAGAAGAGGGGCAGCAAAATCAAGCAAGGGTCCAGTTTGCTCTTGGGAGCAGGGCTAAGTCTCTGTGGAAATCCATTGGTACTAACTAGGTTTCAACACTCCAGCCCACAACAATTTATTGGTGGTGATTTTCTACTTCCAGATGGTGACCCCTTGACCTTGGAGGTTAAGAGGGTTTTTAATTCATGCTACTGAACTTGGAATCTCAGCTCTCATGTCCTCCAAGTGTTTCCTGTTCTCCCCCCACCCCAGCTCATTGTCCCCCACCTCATTCTGCCCTCTTCTATATATTGGAAGAGAAGGACACTGCCCTCTGTGGATCTCCTGTAGATAGGAGGTTGGGCATGCCAAAGAAGGGAGCACAGAAAGGTTGCCAGTGGGAAATGAATGGGGTTTGTTCAATCCTGTGGGAAGGAGTAATGAACCACCACATCATGGTCTCTACTTACCTTTCTTTTCTTTGGTCATCAATGGATCATAGATTTAGGTCTATCAGAGGCTTTCACTCCTCTTCCTGTTCTGTTTCTGAATATCTGGGATTCTCTTGCATCCTCCAGCAATCTGCTCATCCTGGAAGATCTATTCATCCTTGCTGTCTTCTCATTAGTGAATTCCTCCAGGAACCTTCAGTTTCGAGGAAGTGCCCAGGCCAAAAATATACACTTTTCCTCTATTGTCTCTACCCTTGACTCTCTGAACTGCCTCCCCCTTCCTCCTTTTCAACTCCCATTTATGTTTCGCCTTTACCCTATTAACTTCTTGTAGTCAAGGACCATATATCTTCATCGCTTGTATGTGTATTCCCAGTACTTAGCATAATTCCTGGCACGTAGTAACCAATAAATATTTATTCACTTGATTTGACTTGACTTATAGACGATCTAGTCCAATCCCCTCATTTTAAAGATGAGAAAACTTGAGGCCAGCAAGGGGAGAAATGATGTCACACAGGAAATAAATAGCAGAACTTAGATCCTTTGATTCCAACTAGGTTGGATGGGACTATTCATCAATGTTCTACTTCTGAAAAGGTCTTTTAAAAACCACAGCCTTGGCACTATCTTGATACCTGCCATCTGGCTCCTGGTTAGCCTTCATTGGAGTTTGTAGAGAGGGGAGAGTGGGGATATGTTCAAGAATCTTATTCAAGAAATAGGATCGTGATGCTAGAAGTAATTGATAGTTTAGGGCAGAAAAGGAAGTTTCTTAAGAGGGTGTGATTTGAGTGGCAATAGAAATGCATTTCCCTTATGCACCATTGAGGGATCCACCAGTAGAGATTCATTCTTTTGGGTTTATAGAGCCTTTACCTTCCTTCCTTCTACTGATTTCATCAGGGTAGGTACTCTCTCCACTAGTTTCTATTATTGCCTTTCCACATCTGTGTAGATGTTCCTTACAAGTTACTGTGACCAAAAACACTCAGAGCTGGCCACCCAGTGGTCAACCTTCTGGTGATGAGCCCTTCCAGATTGAGTTAGGATACTTCTGGGTGACAGACACACAATGATGTCATATTAAAAGTGTTTTCAGCTCGGTAGGACATGCCAAAGCCTGGGCTTTGTTCTAGGGCCTCTACTTTCATGCCTTGATGAGTCATAAGAGGACTTTTGTGAATGTTTCCTTCATTCTTGTTTTAAAAAGCAAGTGTTCCTGCGATGTGTCATGAAATCATGTAAAATTCATTTGAAAATCTTATCTTGTATTCATACATTGTGTATATTTTTAAAAGTCATGTTTTTCTGGGAAAGAATATGGTTCCCTCAATGGAAAATAGTTTGTATTTGATAAAAGTTTGTGATTTAGGGCTGCTTCTACCCAAACTAGTCTTTAAATTTTACTATTATATGCAAATTTCAAGTAATACTAAAAGTTACAATATCTATAGGGACAAGGAGATATTGAGAAGGAGCTTTGCTTCTTTAAAGTGGACTGGAAAATTGTTCCATTCCGATTAAAAATGATAATCATGGGGGTTCATGCTAAAATATAGATTTGTACTTATTTGACTATCTTCTTCAGACTTTTTCTCTTTTCCTACTGGTCAGGGGTCTCTCCTTTCTCAGGAACAATGGGATAAGACGTGTCTCTTGGGGGTCCTATACTTGAGGTCTTTGTTCAGAAAGAATACACAAATGCATACAGGAGAACCAGTGGTAGTTCAAGGGTGTTTAACAAGTTTGGGAAAAAAAAAAACCCAAACCCTTGGATATTCATTTCTGGCAACTAGAACAATTAACTAACTCTTTGAGAAGATAAGACAGTGTGTTGTTGTTGTTCAGCTGTGTCTAACTCTTCCTGATCTTGTGGACTCCAGGCCCATCTAGCTTCCATTATCTCCCAAAGTCTGTCTAAGCTCATGTTCATTGCTTCTATGACACTATCAATCGTATTCTCTGCTGTTCCCTTCTCCTTTTGCCTTCAATCTTTTCCAACATCAAGGTCTTTTCCAATTAGTCCTGTCTTCTCATTATGTGGCCAAAATATTTAAGCTTTAAGAGAGGAAGTAGGAACAGTATAGAGTTCTAAGCAGATAACCAGTATCAAAGGTGTCCCTGCTAGTGGTTAATAAAGCCCTAGATTAACTGCTTCTAGTAGAAGGGGGAGTTGATGAAAAAGAAATGGTGCCATGAAAGTTTTATCAGTCAATAGGAACCTGTGCTCTGGATTTCTCTAGCTATGCTGCTCCTATTGTGGCCGAGGAGTGTGTGTCCAAGTGATTGTATTTGAATTTATGCAAGATTGGCCTCTTGATAGCTGACTACCTTCTTAGACTGACTTCCTATAGTCAGTTAAGAGGAATGCTAACCCCAACCAAGTGATGCCGAGAGCATCAAGTCCTCCATGCCTTAGTGTAAATTAATTTGATCAGATCTTGCCTGGATCCGACTTATGGATAAAAGGGAGAAGAGTCAAAGGTACTGAAATGAAAGGAAGTCAGGAAAGATGATCACGGGGCCATGGTAGACAAAGCTATTCCCATATTGGACCAGATAATCTCCCTTCTAGTTCTAAAATTCTCTATTTCTTTGGCCTGGGTCTGGCTCTGGTTTGCCTGATGTTGTTTTGTTTGTCCTTCATTCTCAAAGATGACCGATGACATCAGGAAGGTGATGTCTTGACTTGCAAGTGAATTTAAGTGAGGAAGAGCTATGCAAAGTCACCAGTCTCAGTCTCCCCTCTGGAGTCATCTGGGTCCAGTACCAAGGTATAGATCAGGATAACTGGAGATGACCCTGGATGCAATGAGAGACTTTTTAAGCCTTTTTAAGCTAAAGCCTTTCCCAGGTTTCAGTTTGTTGGAGGCAATGCCCATTCAGTGATTAAGGCTAGGTGAGAAATGAGGCAAAGAATGACTTGTTTTACCTAGTTAAAAAGTCATTTTGAGAGGGGAAGACCCTCAGGGTTTCAGATCAAAATAGAAACAATTACTCTGTGCATGATATGGTTTCCCTGGAAGAAGAGAGAAAGGAACAATGAAAAAGATAGGATAAAAAATGTCAAGATGTTTTCCTTCATCGAGAACTGTTCCATTTCACAGACTTCCCAGTCAAATAGATATAAGATGAAATATTTCATCAACAGACCTATTATTCCTTGATGAAGATATTCCTGCTTTCTTGTTATTTATAGAAAAAACCTCCCCGGCTCTTTTAGAGCCTTCTGTATGGTTGATAGGTCAGGGTCAATTAAGCTTTCCCCTTCCATTTTCTTCTCAGGTCTTTTCAGTGAAGACTATGGCTCCTACTCCTTGGCTGGTGTTCTAATGCCCCCATTTTACAAAAGAGGGAACCATTTCAAATGGGTCTGAGAGAGAAGTTACTTGTTTGCAGAACTGGGATTCATCCAAGCTTATCTGCTTTGAATACATTGTAATTTGGTGCTTCCAACATGAGGTTGGTCCTGACACTTACATTTTAAACCTTCCTGTGACTGTGCCCTGAACCCCATCTGTGCACACAGCACTGGAACTGGCCTGGCCTTGACCAGCCATGTGCTAGTACTCCCATGCACACATTTTTATTTTTTTTCCGTGAGGATAAAAGCATGGCATGGGAAGGCAACCTGACATGTTTCTCAGTCCTGTAGCCAACCCTTCCCTCCTCCTCGGTGGATACGTTCCAAGGGGTTAGGAGGCAGATAGCATAGCAGAGCTGGTTGTCCATCACTGCCCCTTCCTCCAACTCCAAGCCCCCACAAACCACCAGCAGGGAGCAGCTGGAGGCATATGTACAGCTCAGAGGGTCTGAGGAGAGCCAGGGTTGGGATTGGCAGCTGAGTGGGTGATCCCCTGTCTAAATACCAACACAGTTGCTCATGCAAGGCAGTACAGACAGGAGAAAAGGAAAACACAAACTGCAAAGCATACACAGCCTCCAGAGGGGCTTGTGGTGAAGCTACTCTTAACAGACAGGATTAGTTCTGGGTGACCAAGCTGTGCTCACCAACTGGGGAGATCCATGAAAACAGATCCCCAGGAGCAGAAGGCAGTATGGCGGATGTTGTTGGAATGACTCTCCCCGCCCCCCCTTGGCTCCTTGGAGTGCGAATGGTATGTGTGTGTGTGTGTGTGTGAGAGAGACAGAGACAGAGACAGAGACAGATAGACAGAGACAAACAGAGACAGAGACAGAGACACAGAGAGAAAGAGACACAGAAACAGAGACAGCGACACACACAGAGACAGAGACACAGAGAGACACAGAGAGACAGAGACACAGAGAGACAGCCAGAGAAACAGAGAGAGATAAAGAAAGACAAAGAGAGACAAGAGAGAGACAGAGAGAGATCAAAGTATTTCAGTGCCTCCAAATTTTGACACTTTTAATTGCATGATACCATGAAATGTAATTTTTAGTATTCAGAATAATGATATCATGACTAGCACGCACATACTCACATGCACAATAAGCCTTCAGTGTGTTCTGAATGTTGATGCCAGTGGACAGACTAGAGTCCCAATTAAGCTTCAACTAAAATCCCACCTTCTTTCATCCATCTGATTTCCAGAGCTTTTTCTCTTTTCATTATTTCCTATTTATCCTGTATATAAATTGCTTTGTATATAATTGTTTGCATGTCTCCCCCATTAGATTATAAACTCCTTGAAGGCAGGGACTCATTTGCCTCTTTTTGTATCCCTCAGCACTTAACACAGTTCCTGACACATAGTAAATGCTTTATAAACGTTGATTAATTGATTGATTGACCCCATAGCTATAGGGTGGAATGCTTAGGGCATGCCCCAGGGTATGGAAATTTAAAGGACATGCATGGGAAGCATTTTTGGTCCTTCAGCAGATAGAAACAAATAATTAAATTTGGAAATTAATAAATGGTACTTCTCAATCCTCTTACCTTTACTTTAGTATATAAGCTTACCCCATGCCAGTCCCACTCTCATTTATCCCCACCAAATCATCTTAATTAATCTTAAAAATTGATTTTTTAAAATTAAATTTATTTATTTATGCTGCTTGCCCCAGATACAAAAATTACCACTTAAAACTGCCTTTTCTCTTGGGTCAAATCTTGCCTCATCTGTGACCTCTTTTCTATGTAAAGGCTGCCTTTCAGACATTCATTTTAACTACATTTCACCTATGTAAATCTTTTGGGGGAAGAGAACATACTGTCTTGTCTTCTTATCTTGTCTTGTCTTCTCCCCATCTAGAGGGGACCTGGTTCCCAGAAGATGGCTTGAGTTTGAAGACAAGGTCTCTAGGCAGAAGCAGTTGGATTCTTTTTGGCACACTCCACCACATCTGGAATGGAAGGAGGTGAGGTTCAGGAGGCTAAAGGAGTGTGTTTGTTTTTTCTTCTTTAAATAGAATGGCTGAATTGGCAGAGTACATAGGCACGCACATACTCAAATGCACAATGAGCTTTCAGTGTCTTCTGAATGTTGATGCCAGCGGACAGACTAGAGGTCATAGATTTTTCTCCCTTCAAGGAAGATATTTTCTGCACCCTAAGGTTACAGCTCTGTCTCTGCCACTAGGACCCCTGACAGTCTGGTGTGTGTGTGTGTGTGTGTGTGTGTGTGTGTGTGTGTGTGTGTGATTTTCTTTAATTCTCCCCACTTTGAATTTAATGGCTAATCTTTGAGAGGGGGACAGATAGGATGACAAATGGAGGCTGGTGGCCAGTGAAGTCTTATTGTGAATCATGGAGATTCCATGAATTTTCTGTTGTTTATATAATGCTGTGTTTGGATAAACAGTGAAGAAAAAATAATGCTCAATCATTATTGTTAATCTGGTCTATATGTTTTCAAGTAGATGAAAAATGGGGAACATTTGGCTTATTGACTTCATGGAATGGTGTAGGGGAAAGGGCACTGAATTTGAATCTGGATTTGAATCCTTGTTCATCATTCATATGACCCTGGACAGCTTCTCTGGGCTTGATTTTTTTTCTTAGCTGTAAAATGAGGGAGTTGAATTAGATGATTTCTGAGGTTTTCTAGATCTATAAATTAAACTCTTTGCTTTTCATCCAGGTATTTGGCCCTCAAGCAGATGTAGTCTATTTCATTCTTCTCTACTTGTCTGTGGGTTTAAAGATCACTATCCTCCACATCCTGTTCAGAACATTCTTACCTGGCAGAGGAGGGCTGTATCTTCAATATGCTTCTGTGATATTGGAGACAGTTTGGGGAAAATATTATGTTGATTCTTTTGGAGGTATGAAGGTGTAAATATCTCAGGAATCATTTTCTGCAAGAAACTGACAAGATTTTGCTCATTAGACAAGCTAATAGTTATTTAAATAATAATAATAGCCAACATTTATATAGTGTTTACTATGTGCTAAGCACTGTGCTGCTGAATACTTTATACTTATTATCTCATTTTATCCTCACAACAACAGGGATGTTGTCCCCATTTTACATATTAGGAAACTGGAGACAAACAGAGATTAAGTGATTTGCCCAGGGTCACATAACTAGTAAGTTCTGGAAGCTGGATTTGAATCCAGCTCTCCGAGACTCCAGGGTGGTGGATAGAGGGCCAGGACTAGAGTCAGGAAGACTCATCTTCCTGAGGTCAAATCTGACTGTGTGACCCTGGGCAAGTCACTTAATCCCGTTTGCCTCAGTTTCCTCATCTGTAAAATGAGCTGGAGAAGGAAATGGCAAACCACTTTAGTATCTTTGCCAAGAAAACCCTAAATGGGGTCATGAGGAGTAGGATATGACTGAAAATGACCAAACACAATGGCAAAACCCCCTGACTCCAGTAAATCCATAAGGATAACAATTTATGTCATAAATTGCAAGTGAAACTCAAAGCCAAAAATAATATAATCATCTTGAAATTGTCTAATTCAACACTAATTCCTTAATTGTAAATTGCATAATGATTTCTCTGCTGTTGGTACAGTAAGGAGATGACTTTTCTGGTTAGTTGAACATTCTGGTTGATAGTAAGCTGGTCAGATGATGAAGGGCATTGTTCATTTTGAAAGAATTAGCATTAATCCAAGAGTCATTCAGAAAGTGATGGAATATTTTCTTCATCATTCAGAACCAAGTCAAAAACATGGAAGAAATAATCTTTGTTCTTACAATCCTTGCATCTGCCTTTCCATTGCTTCTTCCCTTCTTCCTAGTACAATTGTTCCATCTCTGGTCTTAGGAGCTGACAGCCAATACTCCCAGACCTGTTTGTTATTAAATTTAAAGGTATTTATGACCCTTCCCAGTGATCTTTGTATTTTAAAAGAGGAAACCTGGGGACAAAAAGCATAGAACTTGGAATCAGAAGATCTGAGTTCTAGTCTTAGCTCTGTTGCTGACTATGAGGAAATAATTTCACTTCTCAGGACTGTGGTATTCCTCTCTCTACAGTGGTGGGATGGTGCCCAAAGCAGAGAAGGATTTTCTATTGAAAGGGCTAGAGGCCTTCTACCTGGAAACAAAGGAGTCTCAAACAGGAGGGTTTCTATCCATGACACCAGCTGGGGCTAGTGAACTTCAGGAAGAAAGACACACAGAGGATCCAGGAATGGAGAGAGCTGTTGGCAGCCCTGCCTGAGGACCAGAGATGGTGTTCTCTAGAGATAAGGTCATGCTGTTGGCAAAGGCCTTTATTTTGTTTGTTCTTTTTAAATTAAAAAACTTTCCAGATTCAGGGCGGCTACGTGGCACAGTGAATAGAGTACTTACTGGCCCTGGAGTCAGGAGTTCAATCTGAGTTCAAATCTGGCCTCAGACACTTAACACGAAACTAGCTGTGTGACCTTAGGCAAGTCACTTAACCCCGGTTGCCCTACCTTACCCTCTCCTCCCCGTAAAAAGCAAAAAAATATCTTTCCAGGCTTATTTTACATGCCTCCCTTCCACACATACTAGGTTCTATCCAATCGAGTCTATTAGCTGTTTCTTGGACTTTCCATATTATCTTCTTTCTTCTTGCCTTTGCACAGGCAGAGTCTCCTAACTGGAATGCATTCCCTTCTCTCTTCCACCTTTTAGAATGCTTAGCTTCTTTTAAACTCAATGCAGGTGTCACATGTGCAAAGCCTCTCCTGATCCCACTAGTGCTTAGTTCTCTTTCCTTGAGATTGTCTCCTTGTATCTGAAATCTCTCCTTCAAAGGCAGGGGTTACTTTATTTCCTTTTTGCATTCCCAGTGCCTAGCAAAGTACACTCTTACTAAATGTTTCTTTAATTAATACAGTTTGTTTCCACACTTAGACTTAATAATTCCCCCTTCCCACCACAGCACTTTTTCATAAAAAAATTAAACACAACTGCTTTAATATATTGATTTTAATTGCCAGACACAGCATATTGCATTTTTGTAGCTGAGGTTTCTTTATTTTCCCAGAGGTCTGGTCCCCACCCCACCACCACCTGTCAATAAATCTTATCGTCTTTGAGTTTTGTGAATTGTAAATATACAAGGGAAGTTGATGTTAACATTGTAAGTAGAGTGTCATAGAGTGGATTTCCCAGATATATAGTCTCTCTCTCTCTCCCTCTCTTCCTCTCTTGCTCCCTCTCTCTCCCCCTCCCTCCTCTGTCTCCCTCTCTTCCTCTGTCCCTCCCTTTCTCTCTCTCTCTCTCTCTCTCTCTCTCTCTCTCTCTCTCTCTCTCTATCTCTCTTTCTCTCTCCCTCCCTCCCTCAATCCCTCTCTCCCTCTCTCTCCTTCTCTCTCTCCCTCTCCCTCCTCTCTCTGTCTCCCTCTCTTCCTCTCTCCCTTCCTCTTCCTCTGGAGGGGGTGGTGCTCTTAATCAGAGAGGTAAAAAACATCCACCAAAAGGTATTGTGGTCCTTAGTATCATGTGAGAGTCTGTGACACCAGCTTTATAAGAAGGACTAGAGGAGGTTGGATGGAGAAGTGACCAGAATGTGTGGGAGGCAAATTGGGGGAGAGTGGACAAAATCTTCTCAGTCTTTCCCTTCTCTGTTAAATGCCTCAAACTCTTTGCATGTGTTCTCTCTTTATTGCTATTGAGAAATCTTTTTTTTAAAGCAAAAAACCAGCCTCTGGAAGGACTTAGGCAGACCCATAGTTGGGGAAAAAAGGTGTTTGAATTGGGGTTGATGTTAGAGGTAAGAGAGTCTAGTGTATCAGAAAGAGACTATGTGTGTATCAGAAAGAGACTACTATGAAGTCAAAAGCTTTGAATATGAGGCTTGTTTCTATTCTGTTGCTTTCTCTTCCTAGACCACTTTCCTACCCCTGTAAAACTGAGGGACTGGATTAGGTAACCTCTAAGATTCCTCTGAGCTCTGATGTTCTGGAAATAAGTCATTGAAAGATCTAAGGGTGGAGATTGAATATCTAACTCAAGCCCATTGAGGCCCAGAGCCATGCTGGCATTTTCTTATTGAATCTGATCAGGCTGGGATTCAAAAGCATTTGAACCTTTGGGACTGAGAACTCACTCCCAAAGGCCTCCCCTCCCATCATGGCCAAGACATGTGGCAAAGACTCTACAGAGAACTCTTGAACCCACTGAGGTTCACTCCCAGCCTCCCTTAACAACTGCTCCTGATTAACCTCCCTGGGCGAGGCATTCGTCCCTGTTCTAGCCTCCCTTTGGCTCTACTGTTTAATCTTCTCCTCCTTTCTCTCCAACCCACAAAGATATTTTTTTCTTGCTCCCAGAGAAAATAAATGAGGGAAAGAGACAGCTTTGAAATGCTCCCAAGGCCTCCAGAAGGAACCTTCATGAAAACTTGTAGGGGGCTCAAGGAAGGAAGTTCCTGTCTCCCTGGTGGTATCTGGCTCCCCATCTCAGCATAGGCCAGATGAGGGTTGTGGTGGAGGGGGAGACAGGGAATAGAGGGGCTGACTGGAGCCCAGTGAGTGGCAAGCTGCCTGTGCATCTCTGGTCATATCACAGCAAAGATCTAAGGCAGGGAGGAGACATCTGCCTGATCCTACATGCCTTTGTGGCGCTATTCTATAAGAGATAATGTGGGGAACATAGTTAACCTGTTGCCTCAGTGATTAGAATAAAATGTAAAAGCAGATCATTACCATTTAACCCTTGCTGTATGGTTGACAGGCAGCTTGGTTTCACAGTGGAGAGTGTCAGGCCTGGAGTCAGGAAAACTCATCTTCACAAGTTCAAATCTGGTCTCAGACAGTTACTAGCTGTGTGACCCTAGCCAAATCACCTAACCCTGTTTGCCTCAGTTTCCTTATATATAAAATATGAGCTGGTGAAGGAAATGGAAAACCAGTCCAATATCTTTACTAAGAAACCCCAAATGGGGTCATCAAGAGCGCGTCATGACTGAAAAATGAATGAACAACAAAGATATGACTGAAATCTACAGGGAGTCAAAAGGTGATATTATCTTGATTCTATCCCTGTTTCTGCCCCAGACAGGGGTGAGGGCTTCCTGATCCTGTTAAACTGTATAGGGACATCTTTCAGCTCTGAAGATAGTCAGGCTGAAATCATTATGGTCCAAGGAGGCTGATGGACTGGAACTGTTTCTTCCACACTGTTTACTTTCCTTTAAAAATGGGGGCTAGGTGGAGCAGTGGATAGAGCACCAGCCCTGGAGTCAGGAGGACCTGAGTTCAAATCCATCCTCAGACACTTAACACAAAAAATAACTGTGTGACCTTGGGTAAGTCACTTAACCCCAATTGCCCTCCAAAACGCAAAAACAAAACAAAAAAATGGATTGAGTCCAAGATAATTTTTAATGAACTCCTGCCATGTGCTAGGTACTGTGTGGAATGAGAAAGTGTGATTTCATCAATATAGAAAATGTCCAGGTCAGGAAATTCCTTCAACTAATTCAGGTTGGCACCTCCACTTCATCTTATGGTCTTAGAGAAATGCCTCAAACAGTTTGAAGTTAAGTAACTTGCCTAGGGTCACATTGTTGGTATGTGTCAGAGACAGGACTTGAACCCAGTCCCCTGGCTTTCAGGTTATACAGGTATTAAGTAGAAAAGCAAGAATTCAAACCCAGGGCCTCTGACTCCAAATTTAACTCTGTTTCCACTGAGCTGGTACTGTTCTGGAAATGATTTTCTTGATCTCTTATTCCCAGGTACACCTTGCTAAGCACTGGGAATATGAAAACAAAAAGGAAACAGTCCCCTCAAGGAGCTTATATTGTAATGGTAAAGACCATGTGTGCATAAATAGAAACATGCAATATACTATAAAGTAGATATTATACAAGGTGACTTTAGAAAAGAAGGCATTAGTAGCTGTGGCTGGGGAGAGGGAAGGGTGTAGACAGGAAAACACTCCCTCTGAATGAATCTGCTTGAGCTTAATCTTGAAGGCAGCCAGGGATTCCAGAAGGTGGAATTGAGGAAGGAGAGCATTCCAGGAAGGGGGTACAGCCAGTGCAAAGGCATGGAGATGGAAAATGGAGCATGTGTGAAAAACAGAAAATAGGGCTGGACTTCAGAGTACCAGGAGATGAGAGATGTGGAAGAAAATGAATTCTCTCCCACCCCTTATTCCAAGCCCACACCTCTGCCTGCTCTGGGGTTGACCAATCCCTAGAGGCTTCAGTAGAGCTGACCACTGTGGAGTGGAGCCTGGATGTTTGGGCTCTTGAGAATTTAGTTGTATCCTCATGGCTCTTTTGGGGTCATTACCCTGGACCATCAGAGCAGCCATGGCTAGAGTGAACAAGCCAATCCCAGCCCAGGAAGAGAGAACTTGCAGAGAGAGAGAGACAGAGAGAGAGAGAGACAGAGACAGAGAGACACAGAGAGAGACATTCAGAGAGAGAGAGAGAGACAGAGAGAGAGACATTCAGAGAGACAGAGACAGAGAGACAGAGACACAGAGAGACAGAGAGAGAGACAGAGAGAGAGAGACAGAGGGAGAGACAGAGAGATAGAGACAGATAGAGACAGAGAGAGACAGAGACAGAAACAGAGAGACAGAGAAAGACACAGAGAGAGAGACAGAGACAGAGAAAGACAGAGAGAGAGAGAGAGAGAGAGAGAGAGAGAGAGAGAGAGAGAGAGAGACAGACAGAGAGAGAGAAAGTATGTGTGTGTGTGAGCCAAAGCCACATCCAGGCTACAAAGAGATATTACAAAACCTTTATGCCATGTCATGCTTTAAATCTCTTTAAAAACCTTCCTGACTTTTCTGTTAAGTATTCAAAAAATCTTCATATATGAAAAGATAACCAGTTTTTAAGAATTCTTTTGCTAATGAGCCTGTATCCAAGACAGATGGTAAGAATTGGAGCAGTTGGTAAGGGGAATGTCCAAGAAGTATTTAATATACAAACCTTGCTCTTGTATTCAAATTTCCTATAACACTTGCCAATATCCTGTAGGTTCCTATAGAGAATAGTCACATTTCTGTGCTTTAAGAGATAACAGAGAGTCCTCCTTTCAGTTCAGGGATTCACCCCCATGTAGAGAGAAGCCCCCATCTAATTTTCCAGAACACTTAGCTTTCCACATGCAAATTCATCCAGTCCCCAGTCTGTGAAGAGGAACATAAGGGGATCTTAGCCCTTTAGGTAATGGCCAGCATCAACTCACTTAGCCAAGAAAACATAATTAAGTGCCTATTATGCACTGGGCATTGTGCTAAGCACTGTGGAAAAGTTAGTTTTGTTGCTGGTTTTATTCTGAACTTGGTGCCATCATTTTCTAGTAATTGGATTCCTGTCTTGCTTCTAGGTCCCCATTTCTATTCTTTTCTTCCTGGGATGGTATTTTCTATTCTTTAATCTCTGTCACCCTATGACAAGGTTCCTCATCCCTGCTACTGTACTTCACTGACACTTGACCATCTGCCTCCCCAGAAGTCCACTGTTGCCTAGATTCCTCAACTGTAATGGGTTAAAGGGCACCACAGCTTTAGGGGGAACTCTCCAGACCTAAGAGATATTTTTTTAGAAGGGGAAAGGTGTAGTGCCAATGCAATACTTACAGTGCCCCCAATCATGATAAAGACTGTGACTATAAATATTCCCACATGGTGCTTGATTGCAAAATATAACAAACTCTCCATATAGAGGACATAAGCAAAGCATTTATTTGGACACCAGAAAACCAAATCCCAAAACCAGTAAGCTGATTCCATCATAGTAGTAAAGAAGTTAACGAGCTGTAACAACACAGAGAACCACAGCATCCTTTAGCCTTCCCACAAACCAATATTAGATGAATATGAAGGCAAGGCAATTGGGGTTAAGTGACTTGCCCAAGGCCACACAGCTAGTGTTTCAAGTGTTTGAGACCAGATTTGAACTCAGGTCCTCCTGATTCTAGGGTTGGTACACCATGCACTGCACCACCTAGCTGCCCCAACCTAAGGGAATTCTTGAGAAATGGAAATGAGCCTAAGGACTTTTCTGTGTCACTCTCAGGTCCTATATCCCAGCTCACCAAGTCTCTGCTTGCTCACATGAAAATGCTGCCCCCATTTTTATTAATGACCTGCATCAGGGCTAGACTACCTCCCTGTCCTCCCATACCCACTCCTAAAACAGTAGCCAATATCCTGTAGGTTCCTATAAACAAGAGGCATGCTTCCATACTCATTCAGCACTGTGGAACCAATGGCACCTGCAATGTCTTGACATCTGCCCTATTGAGATGCTGAGGGGTAGACTCCAGTGGTAAATTGGATCCATAAGATCATGGGATTTAGAGCAACAAGGGATTTGAGGGATCATCTAGTATGATCCCCTTCTTTCATAGATGAGGAAAAGAAACTCCAGAACGAAGGAAATGACTTGTCTGTAGTTATACATTTAGTAGTTAGCATAGCCTGGATCCATGCTTATGTGTTTTGAATTCATATCCTACTTTCTTTTCCCCCAAAACTGCCTCTGCCAATCATTTTTGTCTGTTCATACTGATATTCTGACTCTTAGATCCAACTGTGGACCTTGGATAAAGAGTACTTCTATCTTACCCTTTTCCCTGTGATTGATCTAATGATTTTGGCCTTGCTTTATTTCTAGGGAGTGGCAGAGGGGTCGTAGGGGGTGGATATTCAAAAGGCTGCACTTCTTGAACCCATTACTGTGTATTTTTCTTCTAGAACTTGCTGTCTTCTTCCAGGCTTCTTGAGAATGCAAGCTGGTCTCTGTCTCTCAGGGACGGGCTGCCCCTCTCCTGGCCATATTGTTAAGGTTACTCTCTGTGCCGCTCCTCTATCTTGATACCTGTTCAATTGAACTTGATTCCGGTTCAGTTACAGTTAGTTATAACACTGCTTGGGACTGACCATTCTTAGTGTTAAGTCCAAATGCTATAATATGTATAAAACCTTAAAACATATACAAGTGAGTTATTATTATTCAATAATCACTCCCAATTCTGGTCTTGTTTCTTTAGTCTAGGACCCTGAAAACCTGACCAGATTATCTGGCTTTAGATTTATGGTCTGGCCAGATCTTTAGTTCAATCAATCATTCAGTCAACAAATCTAACACCTCCTAAGAAATGATTCAAAGGTAGACATGCCCAACTTCCAATATAATTTTCCTCTGCAGACCTTATGACTCTATTCAACTCACTATTTCCCACCTGCAGGTAGCAGACCTGCTTTAGGTTACAAATAAAAAGCCTAAGGTAAAATAGAAAGCTTTCCAACCTAGGCTTCTAAAATGCTGGTAGAAGTAGAGTTAGGTCCCTGGACTCAGGCCTATGATTCCTACACTTCTTAAACCATGGTCCATTGAAGTAAACAATAGAATACTCCCACCATCTGGTGTTGCTTGTTTCAGAAAAATAAAATCTTAGAGAGTTTTTGCTTGAGTACACAACCATCATTGTGGCTATATTTTTTGTTCTTTTTAGCATGATTTAAATCAGTGGTAGAAAAGAGAATATAAAAAATCCCAAGTACCTACTCCTTTCCAAAATATGTGTGTATGTGTATGTATATTGTGTCATATAGCCCTCAGAGGATTTGTTGGACCCTTATACACTTAACTTCTGCTAATCCTGGCTAGTCTCTTGCTTCCTGTATGGCCTTGGATCAGACCCTTTCCCCTCTGTAGGCATGCATCCCTTTCCTCCTTTATAGAATAAGAGGGGTTGGATTAGATGCAATAGAGAACCACCCAAAGGGATGGATTGATTTCTCTTCTATTTGACAGAAGAATAGGTAAGTGAAGAGAGCCTAGAAGCTGCCCTTTCATTCTTGTTCATGGCTTTGTGTAGGAGTTCTGGGTCTTGGGGTTTCCCCATTATTCTTATTCCTTATTGAGAATTCCTTTTGGGTTATAGAGTGGACTTGAGTTGACAAATCCAACCACATCCATTCACACTTGGGTGACTTCGGACAGATAAGACTGCTCTACACGGCAGGAAGATTTCAGGATTTTCCTTTCCGTTGTTTTCCATACCCCACTCCCTGAAAATTCTTCTTTATCACTAATCTAAATTCCTGGTGGCTATTTCTAACTGTGCTCAGTTGGCAAGAACATTTGGAACCAAAGGAGAGATCTGGAAGCCTGTTCCCCTCTTGAAGAGCGACTGTCACTTTCTCTTTCCTTATCCGTTGGCTTCTTCTCTGCCATTTCCTCCATTCTTTCTTTGATCCTACCACCTCTATATGTCTATTCATCCTGTCCTATAAAACTATATCTCCCTTCTTTTTCCTTCAGGATATAGACCTTAACTACATAAACATCCCAGATGATCTTCCTCCCCCACAATCTGTAAAGGAAGAGGTAATCAAAATCATACTAAATATTAGAATCATAGTTTCCATATTCCTTTAAGGTATGCAAAATGCTTTCCTTACATATAAACATCATTTGGGGAATGACTGAACAAATTATGGTATATGGCTGTAATGGAATCTCAGTACCATAAGAAATGATGAAAGAATCAGTCTCAGAGAAACTCAAGAGGACCTGTGTGAACTGCTACAGAGAGAAGAAAGCAGACAGGAGAACAGTTGATACTATTACAACATTGTAAAAATGAATAACTTTGGAAGACTTCAGAACTCTGATCAATCCCCCCAGATCTCCTCCCTTCCCTTCCCTTTCCCTCTCCTCCCCTTCCCTCAGTACATTCTGTGTCCTGACTCACATTTGGAGTGGTGAGTGGATAGAAATGGGTGGAGATGTGGACCCAGGGCTCAACAGCAAAGAATTAATGAAATAGAACCCCATGGGGAAGACCAACCAACTCACATGGGCTTCCAAGAGGCCCAGAGGTGGATGGTAGAAGAACACAAAAATAGCCTCCAGGCTCCCTGGAGAATGGAGTCTTACTTTTCCTCCCAATGATGGGACATGAAACAAAACCTCTTTTCTAAGAAAACTGGACGAATGTGCTCTCCCCAGGCAACCAGAGTTAACAATAGCTCTAGACAAGAGGCTCATTTTTTATCCTTTGTTGAATCACTGCTGACAGAGGCTCATTAATAAAGTCCCAGAAGCATGTAAACAACCAGTGTGGACTCGCCCTCATTTCTTGCAGTGGGGCTGCTTGGCAGGGGTGGAACAAGCCATCTTTAGCACTCTGGACCCCCTAGCTTTGACTATCTTGTCAAAGGGATGGACTCAACTTTCACAGGGTTGGGAGTAGGAGCTAGGAGGGGGCTTGTTCCCCTTCATGATACAGGACTCCAGGGTGCTTGGTAGAATTCCATGGAGATCTGGGCCAATGTGGCTCCTCTTTTCCCAGCAGCGAAATTCAGGCAGCCTCTCCTAGGGTCCTGAACCAGGGCCTCATTGCTATTAGGGTGGGTTTGTTTCTTGCTGATCTGATGTAGACAGAGTGGAGCTGGAAACCCAGAGGGTGGGAGGCACATCATTTTGCACATGGCTTAGCAGGCCTACTAGGAAAGGCCTCAGGTCCAAGACCCTTTCACCCTCAAAATACTGGTAGATAAATTGCCTGCCAGAGGCCTTTTGTGGCCTGTTCTTCCATCTGACCTCAGGGAGGGCAGTATCTATTTATGGTTTTCATCATGTTATTCTTTAAAGGATCAAAGGATCATGAATTTGAAACTGGAAGAGATATTAGATGGGAAATAGTCCAAACTTCTTATTTAACACATGAGAAAACTGAGGCTCAGAGCTTTAGTGCCTTACCCAGGATCAGACAAGTCTTAAGTAGCTAGGCTAGGATTTGAACCCAGGCCTTGTGACTCTAAAGTCAACACTCTCTCACCCTCTAGTGGGGACCTTATTGCCACATCATACGGTCACTTGAATGTTTGTTTGGGCAAAGTTAGAACCCAGGCCAGTTTATGCTTGAGCTATAGACAGGGATTCATTTTATGAACCTGACTTTCCATCAGTTTGCAGAATTATATAAATTATGTATATTTTGAGCTGGAAGAGATATTAGAGACTTGACTCCATCATTTGTTCATATATGGGAACTGAGGCCCAGAGAGTTGAAATGACTTGTCCCATGTCATTCAAATAGTAAGGGGGCAAACCCAGGTCCTGGCACTCTAGGTAGCTCAGTGCCTACCATGTGCCAAGCTGGGTATGGAGGTTTCAAGGAATTTTCGCTCTGTGTGAGAAGTGTGTGCAGAGAAAAGACCTCTGGACTTGGAATCTGGAGACCAAAATTGAAGTCTCATTTCTGGCGCTTTCTAGCTTTATGTGTGGGCTTCAGTAAGTCACTTCCCTTCGAAGAAAGACCTCAGTTTCCATATCTGTAAAATGGGCAAAATAATGCTAGCACTTCCTACCTCACAGGTTATTGTCAGGAACCGCTTATTTGAATGTGAGTTATTATCACCTACATGAAGCACTTAGAGATGATACTTTGTGAAATAGAATTAACTGAGTCACAAAAATGTGGTATGGGGAGTCAGGAGGATCAATGACATCTTGAGTTAAGGATGGCTTCCTGGAGAGAGTGGATTTTGAAATGGGTCTTGAAAGAGAGATAGATGGAGTTTATTTATTTATTTTGGAGAGGGGAAGACAGGGCAATTGGGATTAAGTGACTTGCCCAAGGTCACACAGCTAGTTTTGTGTGTGTGTGTGTTAAATGTCTGAGGTCAGATTTGAACTCAGGCCTCCTGACTCCAGGGCTGGTGCTCTGTTCACTGCACCACCTAGCTGCCCCCAGATAGGTGGAATTTAGATCAAGTCACACACACATACATACACACACAGACCTCTGAAGTTGATAGTGTTAGATGAATACCATGATTCTTCTTGAAGTCAGCAGGGCAGGAGATACCTGAGGAGCTAACCACCAAGGGAGAGATGAGTCTGAATATTAATAATGGCAATAATAATAGCAATGATGACAGTCATTTCTTTAGTGCTTGAAGGTTTGTAGAAGCACAGAATTTCAAACTCAAAGGAACTTGAAAAACCATTTAGTCTAATCCCTTTCTTTTTCCAATGAGAAATCTTTTTCTAATGCATGTCCCTCAAAAGCCCACTGGGTTAGTTAGGTTGTGTAGAAAGTATTATTTCTAGTTTATGGACAAAGAAACTAGGTGTCATAGTTGTTGAGTGACCCACGCAGTATCACACGGCTAATGAATGATTGTGACTGTGGTGTCTTGACTCAGAATCTGGTGCAATCACTCTATGTTGCCTCTCCATGAAGAACAATATCTATGCCTCCCCCCCCCCCCCCCACACAAGTAGTGATGCTCTGTCCTTTATCACTCCCAAGTAAAAAATATGAAGGGATGGGATTAAACTAGACCTAGGGGGCTTTAGGTTTCTCCCACTTCTAGGTCTGTGGTCCAGAAGAGAATCAAGTTTATATACAGACAATGAGGCAGATTATCAAGAGCTGTACAATGTGGGCCTATGATGTCCTTGACCAAGTCTCAGTCCTGACCAAATTAACAAAGAAAAGACCAACCTGAGAGTCAAGAGATGATAAGGTGACCTCAAGACCTCAGCCCCAGGAACTCTTTTCTTAGACATGGGGAGGGGTGTTTATTAAAGATGGTGTGCTTAGCAGTGGATCCTTGGTTGGTGCTAGGAGAGAATAGAGATGCATTGTATAATTGTCATGGTATAGTGGAAAAAACTCTCAAATAAAGCTCATATTTCACTTGGAGGTGGGAGGAGAGTGGAGTTATAAAGGACATTTTTAAGAGAAGAAAAGGAGAAGGAAAGAGAAAAAGAAAATTAAGATATGGTTGTTGGGTTATAGTTAGAAGTTGGGAAAGGTCAGTTTTGCCCGTGTTCCAAGGGACCATTTACATTCCACTTTGTTTTTTTCCTAAATTATTAGAGAATGATAAATTAATAAATAAACAGATCTGGCTGGAAGTTGAAGGATAGTAGTGTATCATGGTTCATGATAGAAAGCTTCTTTTGTGTAACAAAGCCCTTAGCTAAAAATACTCTGTAGGGCCCTCACTGTTTCCATAAACAGATGGACACTGTGGGCCCAGGCGGAGGAGTGGAGGCAATGGGAGGAAATTGTATCTGACAATGATAACGATCTGGCATCTCTACAGAGTTTCACATCCCGGAGGATTCCAGCGGGGGCCGTCCAGATCTTGCCGATTGTGCAAAGCCTGCAACTGTAAATAGAATCCACTTTGGCTCCCTGAGCCACCACCCCTTGGTGGACACTCTCCCAGTTTCTCCCAGCTGCACCCTCCCCTCTCCAAAAATCAAGAACAAAGTGTGGGGGGGCAGCTAGATGGCTTAGTGAATAGAGCACTGGCCCTGGAGTCAGGAGGACCTGAATTCAAATCCTACCTCAGACACTTGACACTTACTAGCTGTGTGACTTTGGGCAAGTCACTTAACCCCCTTTGTCTTTCCTCCCCCCCCCCAACAAAAGAAAGCAATGGAGAAAATTTGGGGCGGCCAGGTAGCACAGCAAGTAAGAGCACCAGCCCCAGTGTCAGGATGACCTGGGGATCGAATCCGGACTCAGACACTTAGCACCCACCCAGAAACATCTGACAGTGTAACCCTGAGCAAGTTACTTAACCCCCATTGCTTAGGGGTGGCCAGGTGGCTCAGCGAGTAAGAGCACTGGCCCTAGTGTCGGGATAACCTGGGGATCGAATCCAGGCTCAGATACTTAGCACCACACCCAGAAATAACTGGCCATGTAACCTTGAGCAAGTTACTTAACCCTGATTGCTTTAAAAAAAATATCAAGAACAAAAAATAGGCATTCATGAGTGGGAAGTCCCAGGCAGGATGGATGGAGAAGGATAAGAGGACAACAACCAGGAATTTCCCTGTCCTGGTCCCAGTTTTATTCACGATAATGAAGGAGCTATACTCTGTGGTTGTGTGACCATTAGGATTTTCTTTGGCTTTTAGTCTTCCTCATTTAAAAAATAGGTCTTTGGGATGCCTGTGTGGAAAACTGCCTTCTTGCTTTACTCAGGGCTGTTGTAAGGAAACAGAATGGAGATGGTTAACAACACCCCCCCCCCCCCCCTGTCTATCCCTATCCCCGCTCTCTCCTTAACTCTCTCTTTATCCCTATCCCCCCTGTCTTCCTCACTATACCTACCCCTTTCCCTATTCCTATCTCTATCTTTATCTATTTCTATTTATGTATATATACATAAGTATACACACATGTATAAATGTATACATATGCATATATACACATGCACACACACACACACACATATATATATATACAATACATACACATTTATTTTATATATATAATACCCACACATGTAATAGCTGTTGACTAGCTCCATTCTGTGTCTTACCAAGAGACAATGACCACAGCTTACATAAAGAGGCATACTGGATAGACATGAAAAATTTGCTAATGGTGTGGTTAGTGCCTCTCCATAATGGGTGACAAATAAATGTCACTTCTTTCCATGGAGCTCTTTTAGCTTCCAAAAGAGAGCCCTCTGTCCTATGCAGTGTACCATAGAGGAGAGGGCATTGATGGCGGGTAGTCAGGGGTTGAGTTCTGGTCCTAGCTCTGCTACTAACAACTACTACTCTTTGAGACTAGTTTTTTTGTCTGTAAAATGAGGATATTGAATTAGATTACTTCTAAGAACCCCCCTCTTTTTTTCCCCCTCTCAGCCTATGACTTGCTTTAACTGAAAGAGGTTGTTTTGTCTCGGGGTAGGAGTCCGAGGACAGGATGACTTCAGTTGAACCCTATACAAATTCTGGACAGTAGCATAGCTAGGGCCTTCCAAAAGCCATTATGTCAATTCTCCTGGAAAAGGAGGCTATCAGAGAGGCAGCACTGATTCCTTGTCCATGACCCTCCATCTCTCATCTCCGTACCTTTGTACTGAATACTCTCCATGCCTGAAACACTCTCCCTCTCTGCCTCCTAACTTCCCTGATTGTCCAAGAGTCAGGTCAAATCCTACCTTCTGCAGGAGGCCTTTCCTGGTAATTCCATATCCAATTGATTTTACTCTGAGATTACCTTCCATTTATTCTCCATATTTCATATATATACA
Source organism: Petaurus breviceps papuanus (assembly GCF_028583685.1). NCBI lineage: Eukaryota > Metazoa > Chordata > Mammalia > Diprotodontia > Petauridae > Petaurus > Petaurus breviceps. The sequence goes on from NW_027187376.1 coordinate 1,181,051, forward strand.
TAGTTATTTACCCATTATCTTCATTGAATAGAATATAAGATTTTTGAGGACCAGGACCATGTTTTGACTTTTTTGGTATTACTAGCACTTAACATGGTACATGGAAGGTGATTAATAAATGCTTACTAACTGACAGAAGAGGGAGTATTATTTATTTATTTATTCAATCAGTCACTAATAACAACTAAACAGTCCCTAATAGCCACTCCTTCCTGCATTCCTTTGCTGGATCATCAATTATGTCTTATCCTCTAATTGGGGGTGTTTGCCAAGGCTCTTCCCTGGACCTATTTCTTTTTAGTTGTAGGACCCTTTTTCTTGGTGATATCATCAACTTCAATAGATTCAGCTCTCATTTCTATACAGATGAATCCTCCAACTACTTATGTATATCTGCTCTAATTTCTCCTACTGGTCTTTTGTTACAAACTGCCTGCCAACCATCTTTAACTGAAGGTCTCATCATCTTTTCAAAATCAACATCTTCATCTTCTCCCCTTAACCATGTCTTCTTCTAACCTCCTCTGTTTCTGCTAAGGACGTCACCATAGTTTTCATCACCTAGGTTCACAAGCTCAGACTCATTTCTTTTGTTCTCCTATGTACCCCATGTCCAAGCAGCTGCAAAGTCTTGTCATTTGTCAAGAATTGTAAATTCTATGACCATAACTTCTCTTCCATTGGTTTCCTTTTCTCCATTAAGATGGCCAATTTGGCTCTTCCGTAGAGTATGGGAAGGGCATTAATATACAATGAGGCTGGAGGCTGGGGCTATGTCAGAAAGAGCTTTAAAAGCTAAACAAAGGAATTTACATTTTTATCCTAGAGGAACTATGGACTCCCTGAAGTTCATTCAGTAAAATAATGACATTGTCACATTTGAAATTAAGGAAAATTACTTTGGAAACTAGGTGGGGGAAGGTAGACTGGAGTGAAGAGGAACTTGAGGAAGGGAGACCATTAGGAAGCCATTGTAGTCATTCAGGCAAGAGATGATAAGGACCTGAACTAGATGCATAATTTCTGCTGAGTACATTGCATTTCTTGGGAGTCTAATCTCTGTGCTGAACATTAAGTTTCCAATTTCTCTGCAGGGTGTTGTATAGTGTTGTCCCTGCTGGGCATCTTTTCCACTCTTGTGGTCACCAAACTTATTTTTGCCTTTTTTTCTTTTTTGGCTTCAGCTTTGCAGGGCCATCTGCTAGGCTCTTGGTTCCCGGCTGCCAAGGTGCAGTGACTAGAAAGTCTCCTCCTTATTAAAAACTTAGCCAGAATGCCCCAGACTGTGACTGGGTCTATTTTTTTAATTTTTAAACTAACTTTCTATGCTAGTGCCTATTTCAAGTCCGTGGTCCCAGACCACTATCTGACTTAGGGTCAGAAAATTCCTTGTAATTCCTATTTAAGCCCTGATGGGGGTACTGTACTCCTCAGATCCATGTTGGGCCTTTGCCAAAAACATGAGGACTATGCAGCATCTGGGGTGATTGAGGCCACTTAGATTCTAAAAACTTTGATTGACCTTCAAATGAAGTTGAAACACAATGAAAGATAAATGATATGGGTAAGTTATACTAGAGAAAAATCTTAAGGCAGAAATTAAAAAAAAATACATTTGTTTTTGTATCTCTAATGTTTGTTTAATTGAACTTATTAGATCTAGGCCTTTATTTTTCAGTCTGGAGAGGCAGAATCACTGATCTGGAAGATCTTGGTTCCTATTTTGGCTCTAGCATTTCATGCTTGTATCAACGTTGGCAAGTTCATTTACCATTCTGATTCCCAGTTTCCTTATCTGTAAAATGGGAGTAATAGTACTTATGCCTCCTAACTCATAGAGTGGCTGTAAGGAAAGAAGTTTGTAAATCTTAAAGTTATTATTATTCTCTGCTTCCCCTAGAATCTGGCTAATCTATCTGAACAGAGGAATTTCCTAGACTCATCTACCCAGAGATTTTTGGAAGAAAAACTATAGAGACATTGACTTATAGGAGTGGGAGGAGGAGATGCAAGGGGGTATTTTCAAGGGACTATGAACAAATGTACATTGATGATAGGGAAAGAATAATGGATTTTGGAGTCAGTCAATTAGTCTACAAATATTTATCAAGCACATACTATATGCCAGGCACTGTTCTAAGTCTTAGGAGTTAGAGGATCTAGGTTCAAATGCTGGCTAGGATCTGAGTGACCTTGGGCAAGTCATTTAAATTTGGGGGGGGCTCCCATTTTCATCTATGTAAAAAGAGGAGATTGAATTCAATGACCTCTAAAGTCCCCTTCAGTTCTAGATACATGATGTTGTGTCTATATCCAATAGCTTAAAGTGCCACAGAAAAGATTTAGGCCTAACACACAGAGGAACTTCCTATCTGATATGTGAGGCAGAGAAGGGCACTTCCAAGAACCTATGGAATCTCTTTGAAAGAGAAAACACTTGTTGGAGATGGAGAGAGGGAGATGTCCAAGATGACCTTTAAGTTATTCTCAGAATCTGACTCTTTGGATTTCAGCACGCCCTGTGCTTGCTTTCCCTAGGTAGGCTTTCAAAGCATTGCTCCTTACGATGACTTAGTTGAGAGGGTAAATTGTGGACACTGGAAAGATGAAGCTCTCCTTTCCTGTTCTTACACAGCTGTGCTCCATAGGGACCTATCTATATCTTTTGAAGAGCCAGACAGTACTGTGAAACTTGTCACTACAGAGTTTTAAGAAAATCATTCATAGCACAGGAGAACAGTATGTGGTCTGAAGTCAATGGCTTTCCAGGGTATTACAGCAGCAGCAGCAGCAACAACAGTAGAAGCGATGAATAAGAGGGGACACAAAGGTCCTTGGGAAGCAGAAACTCCTTCCCTGCTTTCCTCCTCTACTCACACACTCAGCTGTCACTCTAAAGTCAAGGGCCACTAGAAACTATCCTGTCATCTCTTATACTCAGAGCTTGACACTGCAGAGCCAAAGGAGTAGGCTCCCAAGGGAGTGGGCCTGGTTCCCATAATCTTTGTCATAAGCCCATGTAATAGTAATGTAATTTTGAATCTGAAGGTCCCTTTTGTGTTGGCAAAAGTAGCAGGTACTTAACACTTAGTAACTGATCAAACCTCTCATTGGGGGAACAGAAGGTATGAACTCCTGTCTCCTGTTAACTGATGTAACAGGAAGGGGTTGGCTGAAGGAAGTAGGTAATACTGTATATATAAGAAAAGCCTCAGAGAGGCACAGTCAGAATTTCCTTGAGACTGAGATCTGGTGGCAGAGCAGCTACAGAAGAATGGAGAACTGAGTCCTGAGAAGTTGTGGTGGTGGTAGAACTTCTTCTCAACAGGATCCCAGAGCCCAGAGCCAGGAGTCAGGAGCCCAGGAGCCCAGGAGCCCAGGAGCCAGGAGCCCAGGAGCCCAGGTGACTAAGGAAGCATGACCAGGATGCTGAGACTTTGTTTGTTTGTGGCTTGATTGAGCCTTGAATTCTTTGGAGCAGAAATGATGAAGGAACTGACATGGACCAGACCCTGTGAACTTCAGTGCGGAGTAGGACCTGCCCAGAGAGCTGGTCAAGGAACTGGTAGCTGTCTGCCATTGAACCTAGGTGAGTCTGGTGAATCCAAGTAGAATCTGGGACCATGGAAGGGGATCCAGGGAATCTGAGAAGAGGCCCCAAGTCAAGATGAAGAAAAGACTTCTCCTTGGGTACCGAGTAATTATGGAATTATAGTTTACTTGTGACCTAAGGGGTGGAGGGTTTTGTGTATGATACTTAGTAAGACTTAGCTGAGTAAGTGACTGATTGTACTTTGAAACCACAGTAAGTGACTGAGTTAATCAAGACTTTTCCCCAAGAATGGAAGACTTTGACTGTGTACTTTGATACTACTGATAAGTGACTGATTGAGTTAACTTAAGAGTGACTATTTTACTCTGAGACTATGTTGTGAATGTTATATTGTGATTTTCTGTGATAAGTTGTAATATGGTGAGTGCTGTATTTTGAATTATGCTGTACCTTGATTTTCCATGGATGTTTTGCTTTTGTTATGGAATAAATAGAGTGATCACTATACTAGTAATCAGAACCTTAAAAAAGCTGTTCACAGTAGCACTTCTTCTGGAAAGCTTCTATGCATGGCATTACACCCCAATTGTAGACTCTGCATTGAAGGGTCAACATGCTTTGAGGCCAGTGATGTGTCTTTCAGTGACAGGACAATAGGACTGACCTTACAAATGGGAAAAATAAATCTCTAAAAGGGGAATTTTGGCAACCTGGTTGATGGCGACTTTTTTTTTGTACAAGGCATGCTTCAAACCTATAACATCTATTATATTATACCATAAAAAGGGGAGCTCTACCATATTATGGCTATACTGTGTACTCCCTTTTCTGCTCAGTCCTCTAGTAACGCTAACCCTGTAGGTTAAAGAACTTGCTTCATATCTAGAGTTTGCCATTTACTAAATAGGTGACTACAGGCAAGTCTCTTCCTGGTTCTGAGTTTAATGTCTTGAGTTAGAAGGGTCTACTATATGATTTCCAAGCTTTAACATATATACTATGATTCCATATAACACTTATCAGAATCTAAATTTCTTGAGTGCAGAGACTGGATTACTAACCTTTTATTTTATTTTATTTTTGGATGAATAAGGATTTTATTTGGGGAGCTTTATATGCCTAGCCTCCAGTGAGCACCTGACACATAGTAGGTGCTTAATAAATTTAAGTTGATTGACTGATAGATGCAGAAGTGCCGAGGAGGATGTAACAAAGGATCAGTGATGAATTTTAGTGACCAAGTATAGAGAATCTGGAAAAGCTCAATAGAGGAGGTATGATTAGAGGATAGTTTACAGGAAGACACCCTAGTTTAGGAAGAGAAGGCCTAGAGGGAGAGTGGGCTGATCTTGCCCATAATAGTAATGCCTGACATTTGCATGTATAACCAGGTATTCAGTGCAGCTCAAAGGGAGGCGGGAATAGATATCTCTAGTGTCTCCTCCCTACCCCGCCTTCTCCAAGGGAGAATCTAACTCATGCTAAAAAGGGAAGTATGAAGTCAGGACCAGACGCTGGCCACTACTCTGCTCTCCTCAGAGAGGGGGGGTACTGGGATAGAAGTATAGCTGTCTGTTCCCTTATACATTGTAATTCTAGGGGAAGTAATTTTAAAGTTCAAGCTAAAATCCTAATTGCTATTTTTTTTTAACAGGGATAAGGGATTTATATTCAAGATGACTCCCTTCCCACAAAATACTAGTTCTATGATGAAGACACATAGTAAATAGCAAAGAAACCCATTGACCCAAGTTGATAGGAAAACAGAAATCAGAGAAAGTAAATAAATGAGAATATATACCAGAAAACATATAAAGTGAATGAGGTCTCTCTCTGGAGATAGATTAGGGATTATAAGGACTCATACTTTCTTTCTCAGCTCTACTAGCTTGGACTTCTGAAATGATGGGTAGAGAAAGGGAAGAGAGGTCGAGTGCTTGCTCCCTGGATGTATCAAGCTTCTCTCTAGGAGCAAGATAACTCAATTCAACCAAGAAAGAGAGGCCCAGACCTCATCAAGAAAGGAAGTTCCCTGAAGTGTCTAGTGCAGTTAGCTAGGGATAGGGGCACAATGGACAATGGCAGGTGCTTTCATGTCAGTTTCTTCCCAGAGTCTTTCTCCCCTCAGAGGGTCTAAAAAGAGGTTGGCATCTTGGATCTTCTCTCCCAAAACTGGAAACCAGAAAAATCACAGATACTGAAGAGACTAGATCACTCTTCTCTCAAAGTCCCTCCAACTCCACCCCTGCACCTTACAGGGAAGCATTCAGAGTGGGCTCCATAACTTTTAGAATAAAAGATAAACCAGTTGGTGCCCAATAAGTCTAAGTGCTATGGATAACTCTTCAAAGTGTTTTCTTTCTTTGCTGCTGAATATTTTCCCAGAAAAAGAGCTGTCACATCTCATCTGTGGCCATCTGCTTTAGTACTATGTGTCTTTGGACAAATCATTTTCTCTCTTTCCCCTCAGTTTCTTCTATAAAATGAGAGAGTTGGTGATTTCTGTGGTCTCTGAAAACTAAAATCCAATGATCCCATGATCTTCTCACCTTGGTAATCAGATCAACCAACTTCCTCCATCTCATCCAATGTGAGAAGCAGAGAAGTATGATGGGAAAAGCAATGGGCTAGGAGCCAGGAACTCTGGGTTCTGGTCCTGCCTACAATACTTAACTACTCTATGAATGTAGAAAGTCAAAATCACTTGGGCCTCAGTTCTCTCATTGTTATAACAATGGAGTTGGGTTCTCAGCTGCTAATACTATTTGTTTTCTTGCTGACATTTCTGATGCTGATGATAGGTCCCTACTCATGCTACCTCGGTTCATCTAGTCTAATTTAAAGATCTCCTGTATAACATTCTATGATGCTGTGTTTGACCTCACAATTTGATAGGGGGTATTACTTGAGGTGCTGAAGTAGACATCTCTTAGGTTGACCAGTGCTGAGAATTACTGATCATTGCTATTTTCTCAGGTCCAACAGGACTCCAGTTGAACTTCAGTTAAAGGAGCTGTGATAGAATTTTTAAAAATTATTTTTTAGTTTACATCATTCATTTCTACAAGATTTTGAATTACAAATTTTCTCTCCATTTTTCCCCTACCCACCACCCCAAAACAGCAATCCCACTGGATATCCCTCCCCAATCTGCTCACTCCCATATCTTCCCCCATACCCCATCCAACTTTCCAGCAGGGGATGGTGGATCTCTATGCTCCAGTGTCTGTATATCTTATTTCCCAGCTACATGGAAAATAATAATAATAATAATAATAATAATAATAATATATTTTAAACCTTTGAATTCCATATTCTTTCCCTAACTCCCTCGTCACCCACCCTTACTGGGAAGATAAACATTTCAATATAGGTTGTACATGCGCAGCTATGCAAAACATTTCTATAGTGGATATATTCTGAAAGACTTACTATATTCCCCTCCATCCTATCCCACCCCAACTAGTTCTATTCTCTACTTTGATCCTGTCCCTTTTCAAGTGAGTGCTTCCAACTTCCCTTGCTCCCAGACTGCCCTCCCTTCCATCATCCCCCCTCTCATCCCCTTCCCCCCTACTCTCCTGTAGGGTGAGATATCCTATTTAGTGTGTATGTTATTCCCTCCTGAAGCCCAGTTCGATGAGAATAAGGTTGACTCATTCCCTTTTACCTTCCTGTTCTTCCCCTCCATTGTAACAGTTTTCCCTTGCATCTTCTATATGAGATTTGTCCCATTCTATCTCTCCCCATCTCCTCTCATTATATTCCTCTCTCATCTCTTAATTTCACCTTTTGAGTATCATCCCTTCCTATTCAATTGGTCCTGTGCCCTCTGTCTATGTATACCTGAACACATATATACACACACTGAAATATGTATTCATAATCCCATATACCCTCCTATATAGACATATATATGTATATATATATATATATATATATATACATTTCTATTCCCTTCAACTATTCTCATACTGAGAAAAGTTTCATAAGTTAAAATTATTGTGTTTCCATGTAGGAATGTAAATAGTTCAACTTTCATAAGTTTCTTATGATTTCTTTTCCCTGTTTACCTTCTCATGCCTTTCTTGCTTCTTGTATCTGAATGTCAAATTTTCTATTCAACTCTGGTTTTTTCATCAAGAATGCTTGAAAGTCCTCTATTCCATTGAATGACCACATTTCCCCCTGAAACATGATACTCAGTTTTGCTGGGTAGGAGATTCTTGGTTTTAATCCCAGCTCCTTTGACCTCTGGAATATCATATTCCAATCCTTTCAATCCCTCAGTGTAGAAGCTGCCAGATCCTGTATTATGCTGATTGTATTTCCACAGTTTCCAAATTGTTTCTTCCTGGCTGCTTGTAATATTTTCTCCTTGATCTGGGAACTTCAGAATCTTGCTATAATATTCCTAAGAGTTTTCTTTTTGGGATATTTTTCAGGAGGTAATCAGTGGATTCTTTCAACCTCTATTTTGCCCTCTTGTTCTATAAAACATCAGGACAATTTTCCTTGAGAATTTCTTGAAGGATGGTTTCTAGGTTCTTTTTTTGATCGTGGCTTTCAGGTAGGCCAATAACCTTTAAATTATCTCCCATGGATCTATTTTCCAGGTCAGTGGTCTTTCCAATGAGATATTTCACATTGCCTTCTATTTTTTCATTTGTTTGGATCTGTTTAATAGTGTCTTGATTTCTCATAAAGTCATTAGCTTCCATTTGCTCCAATCTAATTCTGAAGGAATGATTCTTTTCAGTGAGCTTTTGAGATTCTTTATCCATCTGGTGAATTTGGCTTTTTAAAGCATTCTTCTGCTCATTGGCTTTTTGAGCCTCTTTTGCCATTTGATTTAGTCTATTTTTAAGGTGCTATTTTCTTTAGTCAGGTTGTTGACTCTCATTTCATAATTTTATTATATATCATAATATATAATTATTTCATAATTTATTATTATATCTCATTTCGTTTCCCAATTTATCCTCCACTACTCTTATTTGGTTTTCAAAATCCCTCTCAAGCTCCTCTATGGCCTGTGAGCAGCTTATTCTTTTGTTAGAAGCTTTTGGTACAGGAGTTCTAACTTTGTCTTCTTCCTGTTCCATGCTTTGATCCTTTTTGTCCCAAAAAAGGAATTCAAAGTTGGACCTCTGTGCTTGCCTTTCTTCCCTTGCTTGCTCATGTTGCCACTCAATTACTTGACTTTTGAGCTTTTTGCTACAGTAGAACTCTGCAACCATAGTGGGGAGCTTTGTCCCAAATTGCTGGTGTTTTCTCAGCTGCTGGAGCTATTAGTTGGCTGCCCTCTCTGAAGCTTCCACATGCTCTGGCACACTGATCATGCACCCCAGGACCTCCACCCCAGACAGTGATCCAGATCCAAGCAAGTTAAAGCAAGAGCAATTACCCCTCAGAGTGTTTGCTTGGTCCCCCTATAGTCTGCAGGCCCAGAGCTCTGTAAAAGCTACCTGGCAGTGGCTGGACAGCTACCATGCCTCAGCCATTTCTCACCCTGGGGGCAAAGGCAGGATCACACTCCTGAACTCCCAGGTCCCAAAGTCCACACTGCATAGACCTCTTACTTTGTCCTTAGCATCTATGGGTGGATAATTCTGGAAACTGCCACAGCTGTTGGTGATCTGAAGTCCCTCCAGCTGGTGGCTGGTTGTGGCCACCCTGAGGCTAAAAACAAGGGCTCCTGCAGGGCTGAGCTTGGCTCCCAGAGCACTGCGCTAGCCCCTCCCTGCCAGCCTGCTGGACTGTCTTCAGTGGGAGGTTAGCTTCTCTATGTCATTTTGTGGATCCTGTAGCTCCAAAGTTTGTTTAGAGTCATTTTTTACACGAATTGGAGGAGGAGGAAGCAGGAGCCCTGAGGAAGTCTTGTTTCTACTCCGGCATCTTGACTCCGCCTCTGGGATAGAATTTTTAACAATTACATTATGGGGTGTTTATTGAAGGTTCCCATCCCAGTTCATAGAGTATAACCTGTAGAGGTCAATGAAAAGTGAAGGGGGAAATGCTATCTAAGAATATACTTCCCAGTTGTTTGGGGAGGCCAAGAGATGCATGCTCATTAGCATTCCCTACATTGCAAGGCCAGGATTGGAAGGAAGGGGTAGGAAAAATTGCCCAACTTTTGACCCCAACCCCAAACTGCACAAAATGCTTTGTTTATGGAGTGGCCAAAACTTAAAGAGGACAGATATCTGGGAAGCCCTACATGCCTCTGGCACATCAGTTGGCAATGTTTCACCAGGGCAACATGGTAGGATGGAGATCCTGAAAGATCTAAGAAGGAAACAGAAGGAAAAGTGCTTGGGGGGTGGTGGTGAGTGCAAAACAGAAATCTAGATTTTGACTCTGGGGTTATCTAAGAGCCTCTGAGAGCTGCTGTTCTGGCTGTAAACTTAGCTACTCCTGGTTTCATTTGTCCAGCAGCTCTGAGCCTTTGCAAACAAAGCAGATCAGCTTAGAGGAGCAGCATGGGGTTGCAGCTGCTGGTACATGTTGGAATGTGAGCTCAGAGAGTGCAAAAAGACCTTATACTCTTCCTCTTCCTCCTTTAAACAAACTGCAAAAAGAGTCTGCATTTGGCAGAAATGAGACAAAGCACCAGAAAAACACAGGAGTAGGAAAGAAGCCAGACACAACCTTCCAGGCAACCTTCCTCAACAGCCTAGTGAAGGAAAAGGCCCCAAATGACTATGAACTGATGACCACATATGGACAATAGATCAGTTGGTCAGGGTTCCAGGAACTACTCTTTACTAATGTCTGACGGCTGGTGGAGGAAAAGGGGAAGGGGAGGGGGCTTCATAATGGCTTTTAAGCCTCTAAAAGGGCAATGCATAGAGAAGAGCGATCAACTTTGTTCCCATCAAAACATCTATTTCAGCATCTCATACTACTCTAATGCTTCAGACTTATCAATTCAACTTCTCCTATGCACTCGACCATGTTTCAACTTATAATTAGAATTATTTTGTGTACCAGTCCCTTGTAAAGAGCTTAGCACATAGCAGGCACTTAAAATGCTTATTCCATTCTATACCAACCTCAATTCATTGGGAAGCGACTTGAAGTTAGACAGGACCTGAGCCCTTTATCATCTTTTCTTCCTCAGAGACTTGTAGATAGTAGGTGTCTAATTAATGATCATTTAATTGGATTGAATCAAATAAAATGTAATCTCTAATACTCTTTCCTTAAAACTTTAGGGATACATATGTATTCTGTTCCTACCGAGGGCATGACCATAGAAGTTGAGCTGTCATTTTGGTAGAGGTAGAGGACAGGGTGAGAGAATGAGTATGTTTTGGTATCTTGGTATCTAGTTTGTTCAGTTGTTTTTTTCAGTTGTGTCCGACTTTCTGTGACCCCATTTGGGGTTTACTTGGTAGAGATACTACAGTGATTTGCCATTTCCTTCTTTAGCTCTTTTAATGTTAAAAAAATTTTTTTTGAAGGCAATCAGGGTAAAGTGATTTGTCCAGGGTCACACAAACTGGTAAATGTCAGGCTAGATTTGAACTCAGGTCCTTCTGACTGCAGAGCTGGTACTCTATTCACTGCATTGCCTAGGTGCTCCTCCAGCTCATTTTAAAGACAAGGAAACTGAGGCGAATGGGGTTAAGTGACTTGCCAAGGGTCACTCAGCTAGTGTCTGAGAACAGATTTGAACTCAGGAAGATGAGTCTTCTTGATTCCAGGCCTAGAACTCTATCCACTGTGCCATCTAGCTATGAAATACTAGACCCAAAGAGGGAGGGCATTAGGCTTTCCTTCACTATAGATTTAACAAGAAGAGTAGTATTAGTTTAATGTTTGTTGAGTGCCCAACCTCAGTGGCTTTACTGTGTTTCCCTGATAATAAGACACTGTCTTATTATTTTTTTTGGACAGAAAAACACCAGAGGGCTTATTTTCAGGGGAGGGCTTATTTTAATGAACATTGACAGCAATTTTAATAAACAGGTAAATGTGAACAAAAAATGTACCTTTATTCAATAAGCAAATCACTGGGGAAGAACAGGATGACGCGCTCACTGCTGCAGCTCTGATTGGATGCAGCTCGGAGCGCGGCGTGCATTTCACGGGGGGGGGGAGGTGCATACAGAGGGTACCGTAATGTAGCGTATAGCGCAGGGGATCACCTTCACTACAGTAGCAATCTCAATAGGGCTTATTTTCAGGGGAGGGCTTATTTTAGAGGAATCTTACACAGTAAGGGGAGGGCTTATTTTCAGGATAGGTCTTATTATCGGGGAAACACGGTAGGAGGAATTTCCATCAGTCAGATCTAAGTATGACCACAGTCCTCCTCAGGGGTGGGAGAACAGTTATCTTCTTCCCACACTAGATTAAGCATGACATAGGAACTAGACAGAGATTCCTTAGCTAAAGTTTCTCAGGGGGTCGGTGGATATAATGTCTGGGTCACCCTATATTCTCCATGGTTAATTACAGACTGAGATATAGTAAACTGAGCCTTAGTACAGCATTTTTCCTGTGCGACTCTCATTTAGAATCTAATGAACTACCTCTCCCCTCCCTCATTGCACACCCCACCAACACCTTTCTCTTTTTCTCCCATGGAGGCAAAATGTCATGGATTGTGAGTTTAACCAGGCTCCCCTAGAGTAGAAGTCAGCCATCAAATCATAAAGATTTCATCCAATTCTCCCATTTCCCTCAAACGTCTCCCTGTGACCGAATATGCTTCTATGCCTCACTTCCTGTCCTCAAGCCCTAAATGCTCACCGGTGCAGCTGTTCTGCAGCTGGCGGCCCCCCAGTCACCTCCCACCCCCACAACCTCCATTCCCCAACTGAAGGAGGCTCAGGACGGAAGGTGCTACATCAATGTAAGACATTGTTATCGTTTCCTTTCCCCCTCCGCCATCTAGGACCAGCTGTTTGTCCTCTGGCGCCTACAAAATCAAAACACCTGCCTTCCAGATGTTTGTGCTACAGAAAGCCCCACAGAGGACTTGCAGGTATTTCATTTGGGAATAGCACTAATTAGAAATGGAAAGACTTGGAAAGGTAATCTTATCCATGCCCCTGCCATACAACAGCATAGACTTAAACCATCTGAAAATACTTTTATCAGTGGTACTCACCCGAAAAGTTGATACAGTTTCCCTTGCTTCCCTATTTCAGGGCCTAACACTATCCTCTTTTTCTTATTTCTAAAACCATCATTTTCTAACTTAATGGTTTAAACTATCAGTAAACAAAGCTCACCTTCTTCCCTCCAGGTAGCAATCTTCAAGGGGCTTTTTGCCACCACACCCTTACTGGGTCAGTGATCTTGAGCTGGAAGGTCATTAGAGATTATCTGGTCCACTCCCTACATTTTACAAGTGAGAAACTGAGGTCCATAGCTGCTAAATAGGCTGAATGATGGAGTAAACATTTTGAGAACAACATGACCCAGGTACAAACACCTAGAATTCAAACCTAGGTCTTCTGATGCTGAATCTACAATTCCACAATATCTCCTGGTCTTTGACACTCCAGTTGTTGACCCACAGTCCCCTTGACCTTCTGTTCAGTTGTACTTTGGGGGCACCACAGAATATTGGGGAAAGGAAGACACCAGTGCTGGTGAGATAAAGAGGCAGAAGGGATATAGCCATGTGGCACAGTGGATAGATCACTGAATATGCAGTCAGTAAGATCTGAGTTGAATCCTGGTTGGACACCAGTCATGTGACCTTGGGTAATACAATTTTCTAAGACTAGTGATTTCAAAGGAGTTGCAATTATATATTAGTAGAGGAAGTTTCTCACTGGGAATTCTCTCTATAGCAATATTTCTCAATTTTTTTGGCCTCAGAACCTCTTTATACGCTTCAAAATTATTAAGAACCTCCCCTATAAGTTTTTGTTTAAGTGGGTCTTAATATCTATAAATATTTACCATATTAGAAATTAAAATGTCTGTATTATTTTGATCTTGTGGACCCTCTAATGGGTACTCAGGGACTCCCAGGGATCTCTCTACCACACTTTGAGAACTGCTGCCCTATGCCAATGGAATCACACATCTGCTCAAAAAAAAAGAAAGAAAAACAGAAAAAGAAGTAAAAAGGCAGTGGAAATATAGACTCTCAGAACTGATTGTGATTTTAGGGGTTCCAGAGTTGGAAGAGAACTTAGGAACCATCTTACTAAACCCATACCTAAACCAAATTCTCCTCTATCCATAAGAAGCTTTGTCTCAACCCTGCTTGAAGACCTTAAATTAGGGGGTTCCCCTTACATCCCGAAACTAGGATTTTTTTCCCCTTACATTATAAAGAAATCTGTCTTTATGCAATATCCACACACGGCTCCTAGTCCAATCTCTTTTTCACGTAACAACTGTTCAAATACTGGATAATAATTAAGACCCACTCTCCCCAATTCTCTTCAAATGATATGGTTGGTCCCAAGGCTCTATACCACCCTCATGGTTCTTGACATGTGCTTGGTTACTTTCCATGATGATGTTGCTTCTTCTGCACTAGACTATCTACACCTAGTCCCAGCTGATCTTCATGAAATCGTGAAGAACATGCATGACCCTGGAGAATAGTGAAGACCAGGAACTTTTATTATGACCAGGTAGAGAAGGAAAAATAAAATCTCATCTGACTCAGAGGAAGAAATCATTGAGATCTCTTTGCTGTGCAACCTAGTTAACGTTCTAGTGGTATCCCATTCATTCCCTTTCTGCCTGTAGTTCTTTGTGCATAGACACAATGCAGTGGGTGGTTCTCCTGGAAGTTTGGGACCAGGAACATATTTATCCCTCCCCCTTCCCTTTGTTTTTAGCTCCTTTTTGTGTGTTACCTTTTCTATTAGAATATAAGCTCCAGGAAGGCAGGGACCATCTTTCTTTTTGCTTGTATTTGTCATTCTAACACTTAGCACAGTGTCCGGCACACAGTAGATGTTTAATAAATGCTTGTTTCTTTCCTCCCTCCCTCCCTCCTATGCTTTTAAAGCCTTGATTCCTTTGCTGTACATTGACTGGGCATTGCTACTCCCTTTCACCAAAGGTTCCCCGAACTTTAAGATTCTTTCTTGAAGTAGGACCAGGTTTGGGAGTTTTCCAAGGCAACTTTTCCCACTGAAGGGTGCCAGGGGCTCAGCAGACTTAGAAGTTTTACTTTCATCAAAGGCAAGCTGATAGCATAAGGCTAGGAGCTCTGCCTAATCCAAGTCCAGGCCTCCTATAGCCGTTGCACATAGTAGGCACTCAGTATTTATGAATGAATGATTGCCTCAAGGATCCAGAGAAGAAGCAGGAGATACAAGATATTTCACAGTGCCTAGCATCTGGATGGAAACCTGAACAATATCATCGATCATCTTGAAGCTCCCAAATGTCCAGATGTTTGACATCAGATACATGTAACCATGGTTCCTGTCTCTGAGATGCTCATATTCTGTTGGGAAGGGAGGGAGGAACAAATTAAGCTAAGTAAAAGCACAAGGAAGAGAAAGAAATATGACATCAGCTATCATGGGTCTGCTGTGGGAGGTACAGGAGGGTTAAAGACTGGCCTTGGCCAAGGCACATCTGGGGCCAGTGCAGAAGGGGGTGAGTGTATGTAAGACCATCTCCTGGAGATCTGACGATCACTAAGGTTTCTTTTCTGAGGGCACAAAGTTCACATTGCCCCTTGTCTTAGGAGCTGGTGAAAACATCTGAAGTAAACAGCTTATTGACTGCTGTGAATTTAAAGCACCCCTTCCATCTTCTCTGTCACTCTTATTGAGTTAATGGTGAAAGAGATGGCTGCTGGATTTCTGGGACATTAAGTACCAAGATGGGAGACACAGAATGAATCTTCCTTTCTGAAGGAGACAAGCTGGGTTAGGCAGGGATGTTTTCAATGACTGAAGCTGGGGGGCTAGGCTTCCAAAGCTAGAGGCCCATTGCTCTCTAGCTAATAAGTTACTGGGGTGATCCAGGCAACTGAATCAGAGCTAGACAAAGACTGAGAGAGTTGGGATCCTGAGGAATCTAGCAATCCCAGGTCTAGCTGGAAAGACAGAGCTTTGGTTTAAAGCAGAGGTCTTCAGACTCTGGATCCCAGAGGTTTCTAGTAGCTTTGATAGCTTTTCTCTCCCAGAAGCATCTTCCCCTGACTCTTTCATGTAACTTGGAGACAAGGAAGTTGAATTAAAAAACAGTGGGTGGCTGAGAAGGAAAAGCGATCACATTTTGTGTGGGAGTATAATGTTGTGGAAAGAGCCCTGTCTTAAGAGTCAGGAAAGCTTTCTTTTCTACCAGTTAATCTCCATAGATTTGCTATATGACTTTAGCTAAATCCCTTTGCCTTTCTAGACCCTACTTTACTTATGTGCCAAGGTTTCTGGGATCCACAAACTAAAAGAAAAGAAGATTTTGAAACCTATATTTCAATATAATTGGTTTCCTTTATAATCCTATGTATTTTATATTACTACTTTAGAAATATTATTCCAAGAAGGGGTCTATAGACTTTGCAAGACTTTCAAAGAGGTCCAAGGTACCAAAAAGGTTAAATGCTGGTTAGATACAACATAGAGGGACTCTGCTCTGAGATGCCCTCTAGGCTCTAACTTTAATGTCCAACAGAGATTTGAAGCCAGTAATTGCTCACCTGAGAATGAGCCATTAATTTGGGCCTCTGTAAATTATGTGCAAATCATATGCAAATGTACCCAGGAACCCAACTAACTACATCCAGACTGAGGAAATAGGAGCCTTCAGGGAAAACCTAGTGGGGACAGGTCCAAGAGGGAGTCTCACTTCCCTTCTCCCAGAACTGGCCCAGCTGACCCAGAGGTTTGGACTGTGGCTCTTTCTGTTGACCTTCCCCACACGGCATCTGGCTCCTAGTCATCTCAGCAAGGGGACAGCCATTAATTCTGGTCAGTAGAAAGGAAATAATAAACAACCAAAATAAAAGGAGATTTCCTTCACTTCCCTTTCCCCTTAGTCTCCTCCTCCCCAAGCTCACTGGGGACCGAGCAAAGGTCATTTGGGTTTCATGCTGATTTTATGGGGCCAATATGTTAAGGGATCGTGATGAATTCCTTGGGAAATCCTATTGTGATACTTTGGAACAACCCAAGGCTCTCCAAGTTCTTTTTAGAAAAGTCACATTTACAAGCTCAGTGACCACTCAGTTCCACAGACACAGCTTCTGCTCAGATCCCAGAGAACTCATATGCTATAGGGGCTGGGTAAAAGGGTCCACACAACATTTATACAAGTAACTCAGTTATTCAGTAACATTTATTATGCATCTCTGTGTGCCAGGCACTATGCTAAATGCTAAGGATACAAAGAAAGGCCAAAGATAGGCCCTGACCTCAAGGCACTTACAAGCTAAGGGGGGAACAAGGCATTCAAAAGAACCTGAAAAGGTTGGGGGAGGGGGAGGGGAGGGGAATGACGAAGTCCTATAGTCAGCTTGGAAATGATGAGCTGTCTGCCCTGGACCCATCCATTAAAAGGAAGGTCTTAGGAAAAGCTCTCCATTGTCCATCCTCTATCTCATCTAGCTCCTCAGTACTCCCCCACCAAGAGGCAGCAAAGTGTATTTCAGAGCTGATGTCATCTTGCAAGAAGATGAATTTCTGGAGACAATTATGAAGCCCAGATGATCAGTCAGATGGGTAAGCAAATTTACAGTATGTACAAGACAATATGAGAGAGGAGGAGGAGGAGGAGGAGGAGGAGGAGGAGGAGGAGGAGGAG
>NW_027187376.1:1198446-1199659 GCF_028583685.1 Petaurus breviceps papuanus
AGAGAGAGAGAGAGAGAGAGAGAACTGGGGGATTGGGAAAGGTCTTGTATTCTCTGAAGGAAGCTATGATGTAGAGGTGAGAATAAAGGGTGCTAAAAATGTGGGGGTGAGGGTGAGGGTGGTCAGCCCTTATGCAAAGGCATGGGGATAGGAGATGGGATGCTATATAAAGAGAACAGTTAGCGCATGAGTTTGACTGGAGGAGAGAGTATGTGAAGGGGCAGTTATATGAAATAAGATGGGAAGGGTTGATCTTGTGTTTCCAAGTAAAAGCACTTTTTGAACTATAAAGTGTCAAGCAAATTGGAATATGAAGCATTACCAGGGTGGGTAGATGCTTTTGATTGAGTGCTTAATAAATACTGACAAAAATCATTATTGGAAGCCAGTGATGTTGGAAGGCACACATGTGGCTCTTGTCCCAAATGAGACAAGAACAATGCCTGCAGCATCTATACAATTTGTACCTGGGTATCAAGACCCTGAAACATATGACTTTGAGGGGGAGAAAATGGCTCAGAGAATACTCCTTGGCATATGACATGTTCTAAGCCTGTCCCCAACTTGTCATCAGTGTCCCTCTGGCAGGTTTCCTTGTCCCAGCTTCTGGATAGCAGGCAACATGATTAGAAACATATATGCACACACACATACGTGTCTCAAAGCTGCAAATACCTCCATTTTTGCCATTTCCAATTGGGATACAGCAGGGAAAGCTTATAAGCAACACATATAAAGGATAAAGTCAGGTTCATGAGATCATGTCACTCTCTTGTTCAAGAATCTGTTTTTGCTTCCTTTTGACTCTACATGAAAGTACAGACTTCTCAGTTTGGCACTTCATGCTCAGAAGTGAAGAGTAGAAAGGTTATGTCTTCTGATGCAAAGTAAAGTGCTCGGAACTGTATGATAACAGCAATATTGTATGATGGTCATTTGTTAATGGCTTAGTCATTCTCAGCAATACAAAGATTCGAGACAATTCCGAAGGACTCATGATAAAAAAATACTGTCTCCTTCCTTCCTTCCTTCCTTCCTTCCTTCCTTCCTTCCTTCCTTCCTTCCTTCCTTCCTTCCTTCCTTCCTTCCTTCCTTCCTTCCTTCCTTCCTTCCTTCCTTCCTAGCTTCTTTCTTTCTCTGTCTCTTTCTCTTCCTCCCTTCCTCCTTCCCTCCCTTCCTTCCTTCTTCCCTCCCTTCCATTCTTCCTTCCTTC
>NW_027187376.1:1204659-1205656 GCF_028583685.1 Petaurus breviceps papuanus
ATTCATCTGGAAAAACAAAAGGTCAAGAATATCAAGGGAATTAATGAGAAAATGTGAAGGAAGGTGGCCTAGCGGTATCCTATCTCAAACTGTATTATGATATGGTAATCATTAAAACTATCTGGTACTGGCTAAGAAATAGAATGATGGATCAGTGGAACTGATTAGGAACACAAGATATGGTAGTAAATGACTGTAATAATCTAGTGTTTGATAAACCCAAAGACCCCAGATTTAGGGACAAGAATTCATTATTTGACAAAAACTGTTGGTAAAACTGGAAACCAGTATTGCAGAAACTAGGTGTAGACCAACATTTCATACCATTTACCAAGATAAGGTCAAAATAAGTACATGATTTAGACATAGAGGGGGATGCCAAAAGCAAATTAGGGGAACATGGACATTTATCTGTCAGATCTATAGATAAGGAAAGAATTTGGGACCAAATGAGAAAGAGAGCATTATAAAATGTAAAACAGACAATTTTGATTATATTAAAATAGAAAGGTTTTGCTCAAATAAAACCATTGAAACCAAAATTGGAAAGAAAGTAGAAAACTGTGGGAAAAAACCTTATATCAAGTATCTCTGATAAAGGTTTAATTTCTTTGGTGAGCAGGCAAACTTCAGAAAAACCTGGAAAGACTTACATGAAATGTTGCTGAGTGAACTCAGCAGAACCAGGAGAACACTGTATATAGTACTAGAAACATTGTGTGATGACCAACTTTGTTAAACTTAATTCTTCTGAGCAATGCAATAATCTAAAACAATTCCAAAAGACTCATGATGAAAAAAGTTATCCACATCCAGAAAAAGAACTATGGAGTATGAATGCAGATCAAAGCATACTATTTTCTCTTTCTTTTGTTGTTTTTTGGTTTTCTTTCTCTCATAGTTTATCCTTTTTTTTCTGATTCTTATTTCACAACATGACTAATGTAGAAGTATGTTTAGTATGAGTTCCTTCCTTCCTTCCTTCCTTCCTTCCTTC
>NW_027187376.1:1205756-1223256 GCF_028583685.1 Petaurus breviceps papuanus
CTTTCTTTCTTTCTCTCTTTCTCCCTTTCTCTCTCTTTTTCTCCCTCTCTTTCTCTCTCTCTTTTTTCTCTCTTCCTCCCTCCCTTCAATTCTTTCTTTCTTTCTTTCTTTCTTTCTTCCTTTCTTTCTTTCTTTCTTTCTTTCTTTCTTTCTTTCTTTCTTTCTTTCTTTCTTTCTTTCTTTCTTTCTTTCTTTCTTTCTTTCTTTCTTTCTTTCTTTCTTTCTTTCTCTCTCTCTTTCTCCCTTTCTCTCTCTCTCTCCCTTTCTCTCTCTCTTTCTCCCTCTTTCTCTCTTTTTCTCTCTCTCTTTCTTTCTCTCTTCCTCCCTCCCTTCAATTCTTTCTTTCTTTCTTTCTTTCTTTCTTTCTTTCTTTCTTTCTTTCTTTCTTTCTTTCTTTCTTTCTTTCTTTCTTTCTTTCTTTCTTTCTTTCTTTCTTTCTTTCTTTCTTTCTTTCTTTCTTTCTTTCTTTCTTTCTCTCTTTCTTTCTCTCTTCCTCCCTTCCTCCTTCCTTCCTTGGTTTTTGTTTGTACCTTTGTTTGTAACATGGTTAATATGGAAATATGTTTTGCATGACCACACATTTATAATCTATATCAAATTGCTTGCTTTCTAAAGGAGGGGAGAAGAGAGGGAGGGAGAGAATTTGGATGTCAAAATAAAAAAAAAACCAGAAATGTTAAAACTGCTTTTACATGTAATTGAGAGAAAAAAAAAGAAAAAAAGAAAGGTTATGTCTTGCCTAAGCTCACTGGCTCCAGCCTATGACTTTCTAGATTTATTTCCCTTTGTTCCCTTTTTAAGCACTCTACATTCCAACCAAAATGGCCTCCTTGCTATTTCCTGAACTCAGCATGCCATTTCACACTTCCATGAGTTTTGCAAAGATTGTCTTGGTTTTAGTGGAGTATACTAACTTCTCACCTCTGCCTCTTAGAATCAGAGCTTTTTTTTGAGGCTTAACTCTCAGGCCCCCTCTTACAGAAAACTTTTCCTTATCTGATTTCAGAGGACCTGGGTTCAAATCTTGCCTCTAACATTTATTGCCACTGTATGACTTTGAGCAAGTCACTTTACTTCCTTATCTCTCAGCTTCCTCAGTTACAAAATGAGGATTGGACTAAATGCCTCCTGAAATTGTTTCTTCCTCTAGTTATCCAAAATCCTCTGTCTCTCCTTACCTCAACCCCAATACATAGCTTCTAAACCTTTTTTTTGAGGGGGGTAGTATAACATGGACCCATTTGGAAGTTTGGTGAAACCTATGGACTCCCTCTTAGAATAATATTTGTTACCTACATTCATAATTGAAATAAATACCAATTTTAAGGTAGAGGTTTACTGAAAACAAAAATGCATTTTCTCCATCTCTACTCATGGACCCTTGATATCTATCCATGGACCCCTGGTTAATAATTGCTGCTCTAAATCTCGGTGCTCTTTCTTATCATTATATATCTCCATAATGACTGTGTGACCCTGGGCAAGTCCTGTAACCACTGTCTTAATTTCTTCATCTATGAAATGAGGGTAATATCAGCACCCACCTTCCGAGCTTGTTGTGAAGATCAAATAAGATTATAATTATAAAATACTTAATGCAATGCCTAGTATAGTTTTTATTGTTTAGTCATTTTTCAGCTGTGTTGGACTCTTCACGATCCCATTTGGGGTTTTCTGGACAAAGATACTGGAGGGGTTTGCCATTTCCTTCTCCAGCTCATTTTACAGATGAAAAAACTGAGGCAAACAGAGTTAAGTGACTTGGCCAGAGTCACACAGCTGGTAAGTGTCTGAGATGGGATTTGAACTCAGGAAGATGAGTCTTCCTGACTCCAGGCCTGGCACTCTGTGCACTATGGTGCTACCTAGTGTAAGCACTACATGAGTGTTGTTATTATTATTACTAATCACTCAGAAGTTTACATGTAGTATCCTCTCTGCAGAATATAAATTCCTTGAGAGCAGGGACTTTGTTTTTCATTTTGTCTTTGTATCCCTAGCACCCAACACAATATCTTGCATACAATAGGTGCTTAATAAATAGCTGTTAAAATTGGACTCATGCATAGGGATTTACTTGAAATTCATTGGAGATCTTTTTACTCTTAGTGCTTTATCATTAAATCTCACTTAAATGGAGTGTCACATACTAGATAGCCTGCCCAGAGGCAGGGGCATGGAAGTCATGACTTCTGGGAAGCTCTGTCCACTCAGAGATTGCCATTATAAAGTTAGTTCATCTCTCAAGCAAGGAAGGAGCCTGGGAGAGTTCACTTTATTCTCTTTCCAGAGTACAGTATCTCCTCAAAAGGTGGTGCTGTGGATTAAGGAGAGGCAGCAGCCAGCTGGAGCTGCCTGAGAGGTGCATGCTGCCAGCAATCCTTCGCCTTCCCCTTGTTCTTTGCTTCATGTGTCAGGATGCCAAATCGTCATGAGGACATGAAACAGCCCAGCTCCCTCTGGATTTGGTGCAGAGGCAGCTGGGGAGGTGAGGGGAGGTGGGAGAGACTGGAGATGGAGCAAAAGTGACACCAGCAGGTCTCAGGGACGGGGATGAGCTTGGTTATAGTTAAGCACAAGAAGGACCACAAAAGGAAGTGGGGGAAGAGGGCAACTGGGCAGATTTCTTGTGAGGGGAGATTTAAAAATTTTACCCAGGCAATATGATTCATGTAAAGAGTCAAACTAGACTGTTTGGTCTGATTTATGATGATAATAACTCACATTTCTGTTGTGTCTTAAGGTTAATAAAATGCTTTCCTGTAAGTCAGGTGGTATAAATATGATTTTAGCCTTTCAACAGATGGGGAAATCGAGACTAGAGCAGTTACATGATTTTTTTGAAGTTACACTGGTAAATGATACAACTAGAGTTCAGATTCAAATATGCTAACTTCAAAGGGAGCTTGGAGTAGTCAGTTATCAAATACATATTTATTAAGGGCTTCCTATGTGTCCGACATTATGCTAAGCTCTGGGGATACAAAGAAAGAAAGAAAAAAAACCACGGTCTTTACTTGCAAGAAGCTTATATTCTAATGTGGGAGGCCATATGAAAACCTCTCTAAGAGTATGTTAGAGATAGCTGAACTGATTAGAGATACCAGATTATTAAAATTTCAGTGTGAGCATTTATACCTCAGAAATGGCAAATCATAAGAACCAGGGCTTGATTTATGGTTTTGTCCATTGTCTTGAGTCCAGGGGTGGAGAACCTTGGCCTCAAGGTCATGTGTGGTCTTCTTGGTTCTTAGGTGTGGCCTTTTGACTGAGTCCAAGTTTTACAGAACAAATTATTTTATTAAGAAGATTTGTTCTGTGAAGTTTGTATTTGGTCAAAGGGGGGCACTTATGGACCTAGAGGGCAGCCACATGTGTCCTGGAGGCTGCAAGTTCCTCATCCCTGTGGACTTAAGAAAATGATGGAGAAAATGTTGCTAACATCCTTTTTTGGAACATACTTACACTTCTCAGAAGCGTTACCTTCTTTCAAGGTTCAGTTTAGATGGCATCTCCTCCTTTATGCTTTCCTGGTCGCCTCACCAGGTGTTAATACTTTCTCCTTCCTCAAATTACTTTCTATTTACAAATTTGTGCATAGGCCAGACATCTAGATACATGATTAGTGGGATTTTCAAGGAGAAGTGGTGACAGCACCCTGGGAGGTAGAATCTTCTATTTTCTGGGTGGAAATTGCAAAGTCCTCCCAAAGTATAGACAAGTTCTTTGGGCTCTTTGTGAAAACCTCTTCCACTTTCAAAGATTTGAACCACCAAAGAACTAAACTGTCCTTCCTTACTTAAGCAATAACTTTGATAGATTTTTTTTTCTTTTTTACACAGATACTTGATTTCATATGGGCCCAACTTGGATGGTAATTCAGGCTGCCTAATTGATGAAGGGATTGGCCCATTACTCAGTAACAAGAACTGGAGTGAAATCCACTGAAATCCTGGAGTGTGCAGGAAGCCCGAGCTGGGTATGACTAACAGCAGAATGGCCCCACTATCTGCTGCCTGGGGGTGTGCTGAGGATGGGAGACTACAAGCAGGGAAGGCAGAATAAAGCCACTGAAATCTGATCTCCAATTGTGGCCCAGCTGTGGATGGTGAGGTGACAACAGCACCAGGCAAACTGGCCTGGTCCATTGCCATCAGGGCTACCACCATCCCCAGCTTTCAGAGGAACAAAGACGTCAGCCATAATGTTAGTCTTTATTATCACGGTCACTGAAAATTGACAGATTCTGCAGGGAGACATAGGATTAAATCTCACCATAATTGTGTGACTCTGTGTAATTCACTTAACCCTTTCTGAGCCTCAGTTTCCTCAGTTGAAAATGGGGACAATAATAGTGAATAGTCAATAAACACTTCTTAAGTACTTACTTTGAGTTAGTTCCTGTGCTAAGTAGGCATTGATGGTTTTTTTTTCAGTTGTGTCTGACTCTTTGTGACCCCATTTAGGATTATCTTGGCAAAGATATGGGAGTGGTTTGCCATTTCCTTCTCAATTCATCTTTACAGATGAGGAAACTGAGACAAACAGGGTTAAGTGACTTGCCTAGGTTCGCACAACTAGTAAATGTCAGAGGCTGGATTTGAAATTAGGTCCTCCTGACTACTGGTGGGGTAGTCAGTACCACCTAACTGCCTATAGTGCTAGGGGTGCAAAGACCTAATGGGGGAAAACAAAACACAAAAGGAAGCTGGAAAGTGTGTGTAGGGGTCCAGGGAAGATATTCAAGGTGCTGTAGGTGCTCAAGGTAGTCCCCAGAGGGGTAGGAGAGGTGGGTCAGAGAAATTCCAAGGTAGTGTAACCATCTGAGAGATGAGCAAATTACTGAGCTGAGGTCTCTCCTTAAATGGAGGTTTCCAGTTTATGTCCTTCCCCCACCTTCCGATTAGAGATGCAGAGGGTAGTGATGAGGTAGATCTTTAAGGCCGATGAGATCTTCCAGGAAAATGAGGTTGGTTATTCTGGTAATGAGCTTCCCGGTATATGGCAGAAAAGTCAGTCAGAGAAATCTATAAGTAGTACAGCCGGGTGATAGATGAATGAATGTTTGGAATTCTTTCAGCCAGAGTATTCTCTCAATAATAAATATCGAGCTGCTATTATTACCCACCTATAGGCAGCAATCATTAGAAATACTATTTTTTGTGTTCATTTGTTGGGGAATAGCTAAATGAATAGTGGTCCATGAATGGGTTATTATTGTGCTATAAGAAATGAATATGAAGAATACAGACAGGCTTAGAAAAACTTACACGAATGGATGTAGAGCAAAGTAAGCAGAACTAAGAAAACAAAATAAACAATGACTGCAACCATGTAAATTAAATGGAAAGAATAACCATCAGAAAACAATCAGAAGGGAATGTTGCGAAATTATAAGAGACTCCAAAGAATATACATGGGAAAATGTCTCCACCCCAGCCTTTTGCAGAAGTTGAAGGTTTATGGGTATGGAATATTGTGTGGAGTTTTGGACTTTTTCAATGTATTGACCTATTTTGTTAATTTTTTTCTTTTCCTATTTTTCTAAAAAATGTTTATTTGTTATATGGAAGAAAAATAAGTATTTTTAAGTGCCTCCTATGTGCTCAGTGCTCACACTGTTCTGCTTTACCGTTATTATCTCATTTGATCCTGATAAAAGTCCTGGGAGGTGGGTATAATTGTTATCCCTATTTCATAAAAACCAAACCAAACCGGAAGCACATAGAGATTAAATGACTTATGGTGTGGGTCTCTGGAAGGGGCAGGAGGAAGTAAGGTGAATTGGTGGATTTGGGCAATGAAAAAACAATGTAAACAACATTTTATAGATTTAAGATAAAAGTACATTATCTTCAAGGGCATATATATGATATATAAATTCATTCATTTGTCCACTTATTCAGGAGATATTCACAAAGGACCCATTGCTTAGTGAGCTAGGGTAAGGAGATCATGAGCAGGGCGAGCAGAATAATCATAGTGAGGCCCCCTGAGACCCATCCTCCAGCTGTGTGGCACAGCAGATGATGCTGGGGAAACAGCATCACCAGACATGGAATGCAATTTCCTGTGCTAGGCATTGTAGGGAATATATAAAAGTATAAAACATAGTCCCTGTCATTATGGAACCAACTCTATTGTTCTGCCTGGGGAAGAACCTGAAAGGGAATTAATAATGACCTTCAAATCTTTGAAGATTATTGACTGGATGAAATGAGATCTTTGTTTCAACTTGACTCTGCTCCTAACTTGTTGCAAACAGCAGATGAATTGATCTATCCACCCTCTCTTTATCCCTGTCCCCCTGGTGACCAAGGACACAGAGAGGCGATTTCTGGTATGAGAAAGAGCACTAGACTGGTAATTAAAAGATCCGGATTTTGGGTTCTGGTTTTCCCACTAAGATCTTGGGCAAATCCCTCTGTGTCTTTGGCTCTCAGTTTCCAGAGTGCAATGAACCTGATGGCTCTGAAGTGCTTTCCCTGACTTTCATGATTTTTTGAGATAACTGACAGGCCAGCGTTTATGGTCATATTCTGTGCTGACTGAAGCCTCTGTTACTGTGGAGGAGCTTGAGCAGCACCTAGATTCCAGACCTGACTGAGGCTATGACCATTACTAAAGAGGACCAGGACATCACTTGTTGTTATATTGTTTCAGTCGTATCTGACTCTCTGTGACCCCATTTGAGGTTTTCTTGGCAAAGACATTGGAGTGGTTTGCCATTTTCTTCTCTAGCTCATTTTACAGATGAGGAAACTGAGGCAAACAAGATAAAGTGACTTGCCCAGGGTCATACAGCTAGTAAGCATCTGAGGCTGGATTGGAACTCATACCTTTCTGACTCCACTGCCACACCTAGCTGTCTTGGGTATCACTTGGGAGAGTTTGTTGTAAATTGTTAGTTTTCATAGGTTGGGTTCATTCAACCCATCTCATTGTCTGACTTGTGTATTTGGCATTTTGCATATTTCATCATGCTGTTTAGTTATTTTCCTTCAGGGCAGGGACCATATTTTGCGTCTTTGTATCCTTCACATTGGTCTAGCACCTAATAAATGTTTGTTGAATTGAATTCCTTTTGGGCTGCCAAAATTTTTTTGTTGGACTGACCTAAGCCTCTGGTTTCTAAGTCCAAAGTGAGTCATCTATAGGTTGGTGAGTCAGGCTCCCAGTAGAATGTAAAGCTCCTTTATAGCAGGGCTGTGTTTTCCATTGTTGTCTTTGAGGCCTAGTGGAGGAACTGGAATCTACCAGGTTATATACCAGATAATGGTTCATTGCTTTTAAATAAATCACATTGGATTATTTGGGGTCAATTGGGCAGGTGGTTGCTTTGGATTAAGTTTAATAGAAAGTTCACACCCTGAAGTAGGTGCTTACTTTGTCAAGAGATCAGAGATTTAGAGCCAGGAGGAATCTAAGAGTCCCTCGGATGGAGAGCCCTCTTTTTGCAGATAAGGGAAATAAGACCTAGAGAAGTCGAGTCTTGTATGAGGTCGCCCAACTAGTGACAAGAGTAGAGTTTGAACCCAGGTCCTCTGACTCCAAAATCCATTTCACTTCCTACTATACCTTGTTTCCTCTTAAATTCAACATATTTTCATAATTGATTAGCAGTAGAGAGGAGTAAAACTAAGCAGCTCATGCCAGCCATCAAGCCACATTAGCCTCATTTGTACTGGGTGTTAATAAGCTAATATTTCTGTCTAGTTGTTCCAGGCTCCTCTCTGGCTTTCTTTATGCCAGGAGGCCTGAGGACTACATGTCTTCTCCAGCCCTCACCTCCTCCATTCCTTCTCCCCATTTCTACCTCTAAGTCTGAGAATAGTAATCAAACTAACACTACCATTCCTAGAAAGGACATGCCAATGGGTTATTGCTCTGGTGGCTTTATTTATCATTCTTGTAACTTCCCAGTTCATCTCACCCCTCCTTGGTTACCACTACACTATAGGCATTATCTTTTCTTATTAGAATGTAAGCTCCTTGCGCACAAGAACTTTTTCTTTTTCATTTTTATTCCCAATACACAGTAAGTGATTAATGCTTATTCATTCATTTATTCATGCCTCCCTAGACATAGAAGTTTTGCTGTTTGTACTTCTCCTGGTCAAGTGAGAAGCCCAGGAAGCCTTTCATGCTGATCTCACCTCTCCTCATGAAAGGCAGGATGGTTCTTTCAGGGACAGAGAACAGGACTGATGAGAAGTCCCCACTTGTGCCCCAAAGACAAGACATCATTCATCCTCACTGCAGCCTGAGGATAGAGGAGGGATGGGGCTGATTCTATCTAACAACCAAAGGGGAAACTGAGGCACAGAAAGGAAATGACCTTTGCCTGGGTGCTATCTATGACATTTCATCTCATTTTCCAAGGTCTTTTTATGATGGCCGAATCTGTGAGATGGTATATTCTTCTGCTGGGATAGGAAGAATGGTAATGCAGTTTCAGAGATGGCAGAACATAGAGTCTTTGTAACTGATGAGACAAGAAGAGACAGATGCTATCAAGCTGGTCAGACAAGCATGGTGGTAACTCAGAATCTCCATCACCACTTCTAGATCTATGGCTTTGTCCAGGTTAGCATACAGTTGCCACTTCTTTCCCTTCTTTGATGGAGAGGGGTGGCAGATATGTTCCATGGGTGGCCAGAAGGAGTTTGGTCAACACTTTGCTCAGCAACCACAGCACAGCACAGCCCAGTTATAGTTCCAGTTAACCACAGTATGGCATGTCTCCAATAACTTTGGAAAAGCCCTTGCTCAGCTGCAGAAATGAACCTAGGCTCCCTGTAGGATGCCAGTATGACACAGAGGAAAGAACAGTGGCTCTGAAGTCAAAGGCACTGTGTTCAAATGCTACCTCTGACAATATGACTTTGCATAAATCATTTACATTCACTAGAATGCAGTTTTCTTATTTGTAAAATAAAGGGGTTGGATAAAATGGCCTCCGAGTTTCCTTCCAGCTCTAGAACTATTATTTCTCAAGCTCATCCTCCCCAAAACATATTCTAAACTGTGAATGTGGCCACATGAAAGAAATCTGTCTCCTCAGAATGATTTGCCAGTTGAACGACCCAGGATTGTCTTTTCAGCTGACTATAAAACCTCCATTCAAAAAAGAAGGTTTTATTGCTTTTCCTAGTTCCCAGTGGAAGAGGAGGAGGAGGAAGGAGGACTTGTGCTGAGCTCCAGGGGTTGTCTGTTAGAGAAGCATAGACTAGATCTTCAACCTCTAGTCTATCTGTGACTCCCTTTTCCTTTAGCATTCTGGGAGGAGAGTGACTGCTCTCTGCTTTGATTTGGTAGCTTGACTGTGCCCCTGTAATTAAAAGCCTCAGCTAGACCCTATCTCATGTCTGAGTCACACACAGAGGAGGGTGCAGTTAACAGGCCCTGGGAAAAATAATCTTTTCTCCCCACCCTTTTGGAGTGTGAGAATGAGCCATTATGGTTGTGTCTACCCAGTCAAAGTCACAGGGAGAAACGAGGAAATTATCTGGTAATTCAGCACTGGGAGGTAGGAAGGGAATCAATTTCACTTGAAATATACAAAGTGATGGTCCTAGCCCAAATATCTTCAATAGGATTATAAATTCAATTTGATTCAATTCAGTAAGCACGTATTAAATGTTTATTGTGTGCCAGAAACACAGTTAAGTACCGGAGGACTGTGAAGTAAAAAAAAAAAAGCCAAACAATCCCTGTGCTCAAGGAATTTATATTCTGATGGTTTATAACTGAAAGAACTCTTAGATGTCATCTAGTCCCACACCTTCATTTAACAGAAGAGGAACCTGGTGCTCCTGGTGTTTACATTCCTTTCCAAAGGTCATATAGGCACTTAAATGACAGAGCCCAGATCTTCTAGATACAAATCCAAGACTGTTTCCCTATTACCTCTCTAAGGTGTCTGGTCACTCCCCTAAATTCTCTGTGAAATTTTGGATGTGTAGGTGCAGCCTATGTGAATTGTCGTATCACATTATCTTTACCTACACACACATATACATGAATTTTATATATTTATGTTAATATATAATATTATTAATTTTTATATTAATATAATATAAAATATTTCTATATAATATATACATACACATAGTATGTTGTGCATTGTGAGAGAGATTCAGAGACAGAGATAGGGTGAGACAGACACAGAGACAGAGTTCATATTTGATCACTTCTCCAAGATGAAGTGACTGAAAACCTGTGTCATACTGTAGAATTCTTCCTGCCCTTTCAACCTGACCCTCCCAACATCTCCATGTCCTATCATTCCAGCAATATCCTGCAGCTCATCTCTTTCCCTGAACTGCCAGAAAAGAAGTTTTGCCTTCCCTCAACTGCATCCTATCCAATGTGAAATTCCTATGTATTCTTTCTTCTCTCCTTACTAACTCCATAATGCATCTAACCTTCTCCCCTCCTTTTTTTTCAACCTCGATTTATGATTTCATCAGTTTAAGGATCCTGGTTAAGCTGGTTCATCACTGATTTTGTACCTATTCCTCACTGATACTGAAGGACTCCTGTGCTGAAACTTTCAGACTTGGAGCATTGTCTAGAGAAATGAAAGGTTGAATAATTTCGCTGGGGATTACACAGCCAAAATGAGTCAAAAGTGGTCCTTCACTTCTATGCATCGTAGTTTCTCATGATTAGTAGTTTACTTGGCCAGAAGATATTACTCAATTGTCTATTTGCCCAGGGGTAGCTGGTGGTACAGTGGGTATGGTGGAGACTATGAGTTTAAATCCAGCCTCAGTTGTGACCTTGGGCAAGACACTTAGCCTCAGTTTCCTCATTGTAAAATAAGGATAATATACCTCTTACCTCACAGGGTTGTTGTGAAAATTAAATGAAATAATATTTGTAAAAAGTACCTGACATATAGTAGGCAGTATATAAAAACTTATTTCTTTCCCCTCTCTTTCCCTCCCCATTTTTCCTTTGCAGATTAGTTGTTACTTGTCTTGGGTGACAAGAATCTAGTGTCTGTAGGATTAGATGATTCTCTGCAGACCTGTCACATTAGCACTTAATAAAAGCTGGATAAGTTGATAGTACCCATGGAGAAGAAATATACTTCTTTTCCACATGGGACCACGTGAACAAAAGCTTTTATGAGTAGGACTGGACTCTGCAGATAGTCCAGAGGTGACTGGCTTAACAAAAGGAAAAATATTGATATAATTGATCATATCGATAATAAATGTAACAAAAGCCTTGTGATTATATTAATAGATGCAGAAAAACTTTTGATAACATGACACTCATTTCTATTAAGAATACTTGAAAGCATAGGTATAAATGATTTTTCTTAAATTGATAAGAAACATTAACCTAAAACCACCAGCAAGTATTATTTGTAATGGGGATAAACTAGAAGTCTTCCCAGTAAGATTAAGTGTAAAACACGGATGTCCACTGTCACCAATATTATTCAATATTGTATTAGAAATCCTAGCAATAGCAATAAGAGAAGAAAAAGAAATAGAAGGAATCAGAATGGGTAATGAGGTAATAAGACTATCTCTTTTTGCAGATGGCATGATGATATAGTTGAAAAATCCTAAAGACTCAATTAAAAAGTCAGCTGAAACAATTAAAGATTTTAGCAAAGTAGCAGGATATAAAGTAAACCCCCACAAATCATTAGCATTCCTAATTATCACCAACAGAACCCTGCAAGAAAAGATATTAAGAGATACCCCATTAAAAGTAACTTTAGACCAGAAGTGGGGAACCTGCAGCCTTGAGGCCACATGTGGTTCTCTAGGTCCTCAAGTATGGCCCTTTGACGGAATCCAAACTTCATAGAACAAATCTCCTTAATAAAAGGGTTTGTTCTGTAAAACTTGGACTCCATCAAAAAGCTGCACTCAAGGACCTAGAAGGCCACATGTGGCCTCCAGGCCACAGGTTCCCCAACCCTGCTCTAGACAGTATAAAATACCTGTGAATATACCTGCCAAAACAAACACAGGAACTATATCAAAGAATTATTAAAATTTTCATATGAATAAAATCATATTTTAATAGAGAAATAATAATTGTTCATGGGTAGACAGGGCCAATATAATAAAAAAAATGACAATTTAACCTAAATTTATATATATATATACATATATATATATACATATATATATATATATATATATATATGCAATGCCATCCCAATTAAATTGCAAAAAAAATTTTTATTTTACTGAGTTGGAAAACATAATAAAATTCATTTGGAAGAAAAGTTAAGAATATCAAAGGAACTAAAAAAATGTAAAGGAAGGAGGTTCAGCAGTACCAGATCTTAAACTATTTTATAAGGCAGTAATCATAAAAAACCATCTGTTCCTGGCTAAGAAATAGAAAGGAAGATCAGTGGAACAAAGTAGATATATAATCTATAGCAACCAATGACTATAGTAATCTTGTGTTTGACAAATGGAAAGACTTAAGTTTTTGGGATAAGAACTCATTATTTGGTAAAAATTGTTGGGAAAGCTGTAAAATTAGTCTGGAAGAAATTGGGCATAGATCAATATCTTATACCATTTACCAAGATAAGATCAAAATAGATATATGACCTTGATATAAAGAGAGCTATTACAAGAGAATTTGGAGAGCATGGAACATACTTCTTATCAGACTCATGGATAGGTGAACAATTTGTGAATAAATGAGCGATAGAGAGCATCGTGAGGTATAAAATGCATAATTTCGAATACATTAAATTAAAAAAAGGTTTTGTACAAATAAAACCGATGTAGCCAAGACCAGAAGAAAAGCAGAAAATTGGTGGAAAATTTTGTAGACAATTTCTCAGATAAAGGTTTCATATCTCAAATATATATATTTTTCTCAAATCTATAAGAGTATGAGTCATCCCCTAATTGATAAATGGTCAAAGGATATATGTCAATATAGTTGTCATATAAAAATGGACATATAAAAATGTTCTAAATTATTATTGATTAGAGAAATACAAATTAAAACAATCTCAAGATGTCATTTTATACATATCAGGTTAGTTAAAATGATAGGAGAAAGCAACATACGGAGGAGATGTGGAAAAATTGGGACACTAATTCACTTCGTGGAACTGTGAACTTGACCAACCATTTTGGTGAGCAATATGGAATTATATCCAAAGAGTTATTAAACTGCCTATACCCTTAGATCCCTTAGGGAAAAAAGGAAAGAACCTATATGTTACTAAAATATTTATAGCAGTTCTCTTTGTGGTTACAAAGAACTGGAAATTGTGGGGATGCCCATCAACTGGGGAATGGATTAGCAAGTTAGGGTATATGATCATGTTGGAATATTACTGCTATAAGAATGATAAACTTGGTGGTTTTAGAAAAAATGGGAAGACTTGAATGAAATAATGAATAGTAAAATGAGCAGATCCAAGAGAATATTGTATACAGAAACAGCAAGATTGTTTTAAGAACAACTTTGAGTGACCAAGTCATTTTGACCATTATAAATACCCAAATTAACTACAAAGGACCTATGAAGGAAGACACTATCTGCTACTGGGGAAAGAACCAACAAGGAGAGTACATATAACATGGATTTACATAAACATACATATTTGTGGCTAATGGTAGCCATCTCTAAAGCAGGGGTGGGAGGAGGAAAAAAGTTACATGATAACTTTATTATATATTTAAAAGGAAATGCAAGTTCTACAAATACATCTACAGTTTCATGTGCAATCCCCTTTTTATTCTACTTTGTTAGGAAAATTATTGTTTTACTTCTTAAGTTCAAAATTTAAAAATTGTTTAAAATTTTTTTAAAAAGATTAGCTAATCATTGACAGTGCAAAAGATGGATTTACTACTCAAGACACCCGAGTTGGAATCCCAGGTCCTCTATTTACTAATTGTGTGATTTTGGGGAAATCACTTAACATTTCTGAGTTTCAGTTTTCTCATGTGCAAAATGGGGATATCAATAACTATTCTAGTTCCCACACTGACTTGTTAAGATGGTCAAATTTGAAAATAGGCATCAAAGAATTTTTTCCTTTAAAAAGTATTTTAAATTTTAAATTTTTGAAGATGGCAGCATAGAAGCAGGAAAACTCTGTGCAATTCCTCCATAACCACCTCAAATACCTATAAAATATGACTCTAAACAAACTTTAGAGCTACAGAAAGTGACAGAGAGAAACAAATCTCCCGTTGAAGGCAGCCTGGCAGGTGGACAGGAAGGGTCCTTTGCACTGGGAGCAGAACCCAGCCCTGCATGAGCCCACAATTTTAGCCACAGGGCGCCCCGACCAGCCTTGGCTGGAGGGACTTCAGGAGAGTGGATCACCAGCAGCTGTGGCAGTTTCCAGAATTATCAACCCATAAATGCCAAAGAAAAAGTGGGAGGTCAGTGTGGACTTTGGGAAGAGGGGATCTGGGAGTGAGGTCTGGCCTCTTCCCCCAGAGGGAAAAATGGTTGAGGGTGGTGGCCACCATGGTGTGGCTGCTTCAGAACTCCTGGCCTGCAGACTGTAGGGGGACCAAGTGACCACTCTGAGGGGTAATTGCTCTTGCTTTAACCTGCTTGATCTGGATCACTGTATAGGTGGGGCATGTGATCTGGTGTCAGAGCCGGTGGAGGCTTCAGAGAGAGCACCCAACTAATAGCTCTGGAAGCTGCAAAAACCCTAGTGATTTGGGACAAAGCTCTCCTCTCTGGAAGCAGAGTTCTACTGTGGCAAAAAAAGCTTAGAAGTCAAGTAATTGAGTGGCAACATGAGCAAACAGAGGAAGCGAAGCAAGCACAGAGGTCCAAATTTAGATTCCTTTTTTGGGGACAAAAAGGATCAAAGCATGGAAAAGAAGAAGATAATGAAGTCAGAACTCCTGTACCAAAAGCTTCCAAAAAAATACAAGCTGGTCACAGGCCATAAAGGAGCTTAAGAAGGATTTTGAATTTTTTTTTTATTTCTCCAAATAAGAGAAGTGGAGGAAAATTGGGAAGAGAAATGAGAATGGTGTGAGAAAATCATGAAAGGCAAGTCAACAATCTGACTGAAGAAAATAACACCTTAAAAAATAGACTAACTCAAATGGCAAAAGAGGCTCAAAAAACCAATGAGGAGAAGAATGCCTTAAAAAGATGAATTTGCCAGATGGAAAAAGAATCTCAAAAGCTCACTGAAGAGAAACATTCCTTTGGAATTAGATTGGAACAAATGAAAGCTAGTGACTTTATGAGAAATCAAGATACTATTAAATAGATCCAAACAAACGAAAAAATAGAAGGCAATGTGAAATATCTCATTGGAAAAACCACTGACTTGGAAAATAGATCCAGGAGAGATAATTTAAAAATTATTGGACTACCTGAAATCCATGATCAATGTAAAAACCTACAAATAATCCTTTAAGAATTTCTCAAGGAAAATCTCCCTGAGTTTAGAACCAGAGGTCAAAATAGAAGTTGAAAGAATCCACCAATCACCACTTGAAAAAAAGATCCCAAAAAGAAAACCCCCAGGAATATTATAGCCAGGTTCCAGAGTTCCCAGATCAAGGAGAAAATATTACAAGCAGACAAGAATAAAGAATTTGAATATTGTGGAAACACAATCAGGATAACACAGGATCTGGCAGCTTCTACATTGAGGGATAGAAGGGCTTGGAACATGATATTCTGGAGGTCAAAGGAGCTGGGATTAAAACCAAGAATCACCTACCCAGCAAAACTGAGTATTATGTTTCAGTGGGAAATATAGTCATTCAATGAAATGGAGGACTTTCAAGTATTCTTGATGAAAAAATGAGAGTTGAATAGAAAATTTGACATTCAGATATAAGAAGCAAGAGAAGCATGAGAAGGTATACAGGAAAAGAAATCATAAGGAACTTATCAAAGTGGAACTATTAACATTCATACATGGAAAAACAATAATTGTAACTGATGAAACTTTTGTCAGTATGAAAATAGTTGAAGGGAATAGAAATATATATATATGTATATATATATCTATATATGAGGGTATATGGGCATATGAATACATATGTGAATGTGTGTATATATGTTTACAGGTATACATAGATAGAGGGCACAGGACCAATTTAATAGGAAGGGATGATACTTAAAAGCTGTAATTAGGAGGTGAGAGAGGAATATAATGAGAGGAGATGGGGAGAGACAGAATGGGGTAAGCTATCTCATATAGAAGAGGCAAGGGAAAATGGTTATAATGGAGGGGAAGAATAGGAAGGCAAAAGAGAATGGGTCAACCTTATTCTCATTGAATTTGGCTTGGGGAGGGAATGAAATACACACTAAATAGGGTATCTCACCCTACAGGAGTCTAGGGGGAAAGGGTATGAGAGGGGGGATGATGGAAAGGAGAGCAGGCTGGGGGGGAGGGAAGTTGGAGCACCCACTTTTGAAAAGGGATGGGATCAAAGTAGAGAATAGAACAAGTGGGAGATGGGATAGGAGGGAGGGAAATATACTCAGTCTTTTACAATATATCTACTATGTTATTGTTTTGCATTAGCTACACATGTACAACCTATACTGAACTGCTTATCTTCCCAATAAGGGTGGGTGACAAGGGAGGAAGGCAATGAATGTGGAATTCAAAGTTTTAAAATCAAATGTTCATATATATATATATATATATACATATATATATATATGTGTGTGTGTGTGTGTGTGTGTGTGTATACTATTATTAATACTATTTTACATGTA
Source organism: Petaurus breviceps papuanus (assembly GCF_028583685.1). Classification (NCBI taxonomy): domain Eukaryota; kingdom Metazoa; phylum Chordata; class Mammalia; order Diprotodontia; family Petauridae; genus Petaurus; species Petaurus breviceps. The sequence goes on from NW_027187376.1 coordinate 1,222,485, forward strand.
ATTGGGAAATAAGATATACAGTCACCGGGGCATAGAGATCCACCATGCCCTACTGGAAAAGTTGAGAGGGGTATGAGAGAAAATGTGGGAGAGAGCAGATTGGAGGAGGGGATATCCTGTGGGGCTAATATGTTGGGGGGTGGGTAGGGGAAAAACGGGGAGAAAATTTGTAAATCAAAATCTGGCAGAAATGAATGATGTAAATCAGAAGTTAATAAAGCATATGAAAAATAGAAGAAAAAAAGAAAAAAATTGAGTTTTGAATTCTCTCCTTCTTTCTGGTCTCTCATTGAGAAGGCAAGACATGGCATCCAAAGTGTTTTATAAACTTGAAAAGGTACCATAAGCTAGTGAATAAGTTGCTAGATTTGAAATTAAAGAAACCATGTCTGAAAGCCTACTTCTCATATCGTTTTCTCTGAGAGTGTAAGTTACTCTGCGCTTCTCTCCTCCTCTGTAAAGCAGGGATAAATAATACTCTCATTATCTACTTTATTCAATGCTGTCTAGATCAAATGAGATTTCTCTATGCAAAGCACTCAGTAAACCTAAATGTGCTATTTAAATATTGGCTATGATTTTTTTTTTTGAAAGCAATCGGGGTTAAGTAACTTGCTCAAGGTTACACGGCCAGTTATTTCTGGGTGTGGTGCTGAGTATCTGAGCCCGGATTTGATCCAGGTCATCCCGACACTGGAGCCGGTGCTCTTACTCGCTGAGCCACCTGGCCGTCCCAATATGGGCTAATATTAAAATGTAACGCAGTATAGAA
>NW_027187376.1:1228256-1231836 GCF_028583685.1 Petaurus breviceps papuanus
TCTTTCCTGTCACCTGATTTGACAACCTTGGTGATATCTTCAGTCCCTCACTGTTCTTTATGCTGCATATCCAAACAGATGTCAAATATTGTCCTTAGTATTTCTACATATCCCCTATCTGTCCCCTTGTGTCAATAAACATCCACCACCCTAATTCAGATGCTCATCTCTCATCTGGACTATGGAAATGGTCTCTTTATTTGACTTTTCCCCACTACTACCTATCCACCACATAGCTGCTAAAGTGATTTTCCTAAGGCTCCTTACATTTGACCATGTAATTCCCATACTTAATAAAATCTAGTGGTTCCCTATTGACTCAGAGATCAAATATTATTTCATCTGATGAGTACAAAGTATTTGGCCCTCATCAAACTCACTTGTGAATATGGCATAATCAATGGACAAGTTGCTCCTTCTCCAACAGGATGTGGTATTGAGGCTTCCGGGTCAATCTACTGCCAGACTGGGCCAAGTAGGGTGCTGAAGCTGGCTTCTCACTCTAGCTCTGGCTGCTGCCACTGTTGGCAGGCTCTCTCATGGATTCCAGGTGCTGGGTGGATCTTCAGAATTTTCAAAACTCACAAGGTTATAGCCTGGTGGGTCTGTCTCTGATAGTCATTCCCCTAAGATCATGAAAGTAATAAACACAGCAGAAATTAAAAAGAAATAGTTATACCATGCATTCATGGCCACATGAAACCTGGATGGGGAAGGAGTTCCCCTACCCCATGTTTCATAACATTTCTCCCTCACTCAAAAACTGCCAGGGAGAGAGAATTCTTCTGTTGGTTTGAGCCTTTTGTATATACACTCAGTGTTAACTCAGCAGCTAATTTAAAAGAGTTTTCTTTGACAATAGGAAACAGGGTATTCTCTCAAGTGCTGTAAGAGGGAAGGGGCACCCTATATCAAATCACTTCTCGAACAGGTTTCATGTGGGTTTATACCAGGAAAAGCATATTGTGCTTGCTCTAAGAAATGGACCCTTACTGGCTAATGTCCCCCTCCTTCCCTTTATGTAAAGTTTATTTATATAGTTATTAATGTAGTTGTATATAGATGTACAATTTTTTTTCACTTTTTGGAGGGCAATTTGGGGTTAAGTGACTTGCCCAAGGTCACACAGCTAATTTTTGTGTTAAGTGTCTGAGGCCGGATTTGAACTCAAGTCCTCCTGACTCCAAGGCCAGTGCTGTATTCACTGCACCACCTAGCTGCCCCAACATGTACAATTGATTAGTAAATAAATGCATATTGAGAGTATGTGCTCAAAATTTTTTTAATAATGGGGGGTGTGACCAAACCCCCCCAAAATATGTAGAACTCTGTACTTCGTGATCTCTAAGGTAGCTTTCTGAACTAGTATTCCATGGTTCTAAATGGCTTCATAGAGTATTAAGCCATCTACATCTTTCCTACTTTGAAAAATCCTTTCCCTGAGCTGGTTCCTTCTGTAATGCCTTTCCTTGCCCTTGTCACATCAGAACAAGGAAAAAAGAGAAGTCTCATAATACCAACCCTTACTGATCCTCTCCCTGGGATTCTGTGCTGGTGAGATAATGTCTGTGGAGGGCATTCTGGGGAGAAATACAAGGGGTGCTGTTGTTGTCCCTGGGCTTCCTGAGAAGGCCAGGTAACAGGCTCTTTCATCTTAATGGGCAGCTGATGCTACTTATTCCTTTCTCCCAGAGTTAAAGATTTTTTTTTAAAGAAATAATTAGCAGGTACTTTTAAACCTCCCAAGTGACTCATTCTTCTTTGAAATGCTAACCTGAGGTTGTCTCCTTCAGAGAATAAAATATAATGACAATAGCAATTTATTTCATAGTCAGAACCTGGCCAATTAGCACCTGCCCTTATGCCCAGAAAGTAAAAGGCATTGGCTAGAAGGAGGTATTAACTGCCTGACCCAGATCAAGTCAGGCAGCTTTTCTAGGACTCAGTCTCCCCTTCTGCAAAATGAGGCACTTAGACTAGGATTGTAACATCTCTTGCATTAAGCATTTCTTTTGCATGCAATAATTAACTTTCCTATGCCTGACTTACACTATATACAGAGTATTTTTCTACTTCATCCTTTTAGGGTAAGACCATGGACATAAGCCAAGCTTAAGCTTTAAAGGACTTTCCCTGTAAGGATAGGGGAAGGTATAAAGAACCCAAGAATTTGAAAGAGAGCTTAATCTTTCTTCTCCAAAAGTCGGATTCTAGTAACCAGCCATGGACAGTAGGGGAGGAAGCACCATTTTCTGGAAGGACATCTCTGTTGAAGGACTCTCCCAGTTTGCCCCTCAGTTGTGGAAGCATTAAGTGAACCTGAGATTCACCACAACCAGGGGTTCTCAGTTTTTGTTTATGGCACAATATTCTGTACTATGCAGAACCAGAGCAAACTGATCATGGAAGTTGGCAGCAAGAGAAGACACGGCACATGTACAGCTTTCCTTCAACAAGAGTACTTATTTTTGTTGAGTTCTTTTCAAGTTCAAGGTCTCATGAGTTTTGAAGTTCCTGTGTGTAATAGGCAAACCATGTCTATTTTGAAAACAATAAAAAACAAAACAAAACAAAAAACTTACCATATTAAGTATGCTGGACAAGTAAAGTTTATATTACACCAAATTATTTATGAATTTTCCTTTATATGTGTAACAAAAACTGTTGCTGGACCGGGGGTGGAGGGTACTCTCCCTCCTAAAGTAAAGGGCCTTTCTCAGATCTAGAACCATGCACATAGACTGGGTTCATTCCTGGGAGAGCCTGGCCTGGAACTGGGAAGGGATCAGTTTCTTTCTTGGCCTCTCTGGCTATTTATACCACCAGCCCATAGAAAATTTAAAGCTCATGGCTCCTGCCTAGAGTCTCCCACAAAAGGTGGGAGTAGAAAGGTAATCAATTTACAATGTATGGCAAACATAGGGCAGTTATTTATTGCCTTCACATAAAAGAAATGCTAAGGCAAGAGACTCACAAATATTTGTAAGGACAAAGGACAAATAACCAGCAATAGTAATGTAGAACTACTGTTATGCTTTCCTGGGGGGTTGATATTTAAGACCTGAAAACATGAAGAGTTTTGTGAGACAGTTCAATTGAAAGGTGACCTTTGTCTCTGCTCTATGCTGATCCACCTTTTCTGGTGAGCCAGGGCAGGAGTTGGGATCACTTTCTCCGAGAAGCATTGGAGCAGTTCCTTGGGGCTCCTCCTGAAGTAGTTAGTGCTGACCAAGGACCTGGAAGCTCTTAGTTTCTTAACTCACAAGGTTGCCTTCAAGGCAGGAAACATCCATGTCAAGATCATGTCTGTCACCTGTGCTCTGGAAATAGACGCAGAGGAGAAAAGAAGCTAAGAAGCTAAGGCTTTGATATCCAGTCTCAGGTGTGCCTGAGCCAAGACACATGCTATAGGCAAGTGCTTCCAGCTGCCAGGCTGTTGGATAGAGGGTGGCCCTTTCCCTGTCTTTCATGGGACAGTTACTCAGTTACTTGTAGAGAGAGAAAGAGAGAGAGAGACAGAGAGAGACAGAGAGAGAGAGACAGAGAGAGAGAGAGAGACAGAGAGAGAGAGAGAGAGAGA
>NW_027187376.1:1231936-1235499 GCF_028583685.1 Petaurus breviceps papuanus
AGAGAGAGAGAGAGACAGAGAGAGAGAGAGACAGAGAGAGAGAGAGACAGAGAGAGACAGAGAGAGAGACAGAGAGAGACAGAGACAGAGACAGAGAGAGAGAGAGAGAGACAGAGAGAGAGAGAACAAAACACAAAAGCAGAAAAGCACAAAAGGTGGGGAAGGAGCGAATTAGGAGTTGGGGTGATGTTCATAATAAGCCCTGGCTTTCCTTAATGCAATGGGCTGTTGTGGAGATGACTGAGATCATCCAGCTGAAAGGGGTTTGAGGTCTTCAGAGGACATGTGCAATATAAACACAAGCTATCATTACTGTCATCATCATCATCATTATTCTATGCCTGGAAGAGCGAGTGCTGTAGCAACCTGCCCATTTATATGCTTGGTGTGTGTAACCCTCAGCCCCCCACCCTCACTCTGGTCTCTTGGCCTTTTCAGTCTGGAGACTGTCATGAGAAAGAATTGTCCATGCCTAGAAATTTACAAGGGTAGTTTACCAACCATAAGGGTGTGAACCAAGGCAGGCTGGGTATTCCTGTACCTTTCTCCCTTCTGTAATAGGGAGCTGGCTAATGAGAGTCCAGTCCTTAGAGTATGCAATGTAGGGAGAGTTAAGAGTCTAGTTAAGGCACATCTGAGCACATTCCAAGACAGTGGTTCTTAACTTTTTTTTTGGTGTCATGGAACTCCTTGGCAATCTGGTGAAGCCTATTGACCCCTTTTCAGAACAACAAAAAAGAAAGCAAAATAGAAGAAATGTTCAATTTCAGCTAAAAGTTAGTAAAAATGAAGATTTAATTGTTTCCCTTCCAAGTTCATGGATCTCCTGAAATCCCCACATTGAGAAGCCCTGTTCCAAGGACTGGGACTTCCTTGGCCAGTCCCCCATGATAATTCTAATCTTCCTGCTCCTGACTCTTAAATCCTGTATTCACCAATGACCAGAAGAGAGTGAGTTGGGCTGGTGACCAAAGAAGGAGGAGCCAGAGCAGAGAACACATACAACATGCTTAATAGATACATTATCTTGATTGATCTTCACCAGTCCTATGAAGTTGCTACTACAGTTTATAGCTGAAGAAATGGAGAGATATTTAATGACTTGACTTGGGTTACCCAGTTAATAATCAAAAGGGATGGGGAAAGGGATGATGGGTGTAATGTGAAAGGGAAAAAAGACTGTGGGGCTGATATTGGAGTAGCTCCTTCTTTCCCCACCATTCCCCTTCATCCTGACATGGCTCTACAATTCAAATCTGGATTTGGAGTCAGATGACTTATTCCCAAATCCTCATCCTATTACCCACTACCTATGTGACCATGGACATCACTTGAAGCCTCAGATTCTTAAGAGTGTAGGATATGGTTTTAGAGCTGTAAGGGACCTTGTCTGGAAAATAGGGGTGGGGTGGACTGGATGATCTCTAAGGCCCCTTTACCTCCTGGTATCCTCTGATCCCATACCCTTAGTTCCCCGACCAAGTCCCTTTCTTTCCTCCTTGCTCTGGATTGGTCTATACCAGACAGGTCAGCTCAGAGTTAGGTTCCTCACTCTCCACTCTGCCTCAAATTAGATTGAGCTGTTTAAGTCTCTTAAAAGATGGGTCCCTGACTCCATGTCCTGCCCTAGGCTGATGTGAACGTCCCTTATCTTTCACCCATCATAATCAGTCAGGCTAAATATATTCTTAGAGCACCACCAGGACAGGACTATACTGTGTCTTGAGGGCTCTGACCCTAGGAGCTCTGGATCTGGGAGCATTCCATCCCTCTCCCTTCTCTGGCCCGGAGCCCATAACCTCCCTCCAGTTCACAGTGAGGCAAAACTCCTGGGGACCTGATAACTTAAGAGCAGGAATGTGGGCAGCTAGGCTGTGTCAGGTACCTAGGTCCCATCTGGGCAGATAAGAGCCATGCCCTTCCGTTCACTCGGTTGCCTGGACCCTTGAGGAAAGAGGATTCCAGAGATAGGAATCCTTCCCCCTTCTTCCCTCCCTTTTTTTGTTCTTCTAGGGTACTGAAGCAGAACTCCCTCAATTGCTGCACTCACTGCCTGTGGGTCTTGGTATTTGGAGGAGGGGAAGTACATCATCAGACAGGATGCAACTTCAGGAAGAAAGAGAAACAAGTGTTTATTAAGCACCTTATGTATATCAGGCACTTTACAATTTTATCTCATTTTATCTTCACGATAACCCTGTGAGGCAGTGCCATTATGATTCCTTTGACTGTTAAGAAAAGTGATACAGAGAGAGGTTATGTGATTTGCTCAGGGTCACACAGCTAGGTAAGTACCTTGTGACATTTTAAAAGTTTGAGAGACCTAATTTATGGGTAATTAGTCATTTTATTAACAATGCTAGCATTTCATTAATAAAAGAGGTCAGTTAACTCTCTCGAATGCCAAAGACCCCTCATGGTGGTGGATTCACAGTTTATATGCCCTTGGAAGAGTGGGAGTTCCTAAAGGTGACAATCAACTCTGATTGGTAAACAATTAATGAGAGAATGAATATTTCATTGAAAAGTGGGCTCACTCTAATGAAGGGCTGAGAGAGTAACATCACTCTTATACAAAGAGACTGTCTCTGCAACCAGACTACCCCCATCTTTGGGTAATCTAATCAAATAATTTATCTCCACCCAAACCTGAGTAGAACACAGTGGGCTTCCTTACCTTAGATTAATTCCTTGTAAGATTGGGTGGGATCTTAGGAGAATTAATTCAGTCTCATTATCAGTAATGTCTTTTAAGAGACTGAACTTTGAAATGAGGACTATAGAAAAAGGGGGAACTCTGGATCTCTCCAAATCATTGGTTATTAATAATACATTCTTTAAGCCTGAGACTAAATTTGAATTCAGGTCTTCCTGACTCCAGGTCCATGGTGCCATTTAACTGTCCTAGTACAATGCTTTGTACTAGTTACAATGCTTTTCCCTTGGTACAACAATCTAGCTAAAAACAGGAATTCTTAACCTGGGGTTTGTGGACTTAAAAATTTTATTTGATACTACATTTCAATGTTATTGGTTTCTTTTGTTTTATGTGTTTTATTTTCTGTATTTAACAACATTATTCTGTGAAGAAACTAGGCTTTGTAGACCACCAAAGGGGTCTATGATATGATACAGGTTAAGAAGCCTTGATTTGGAAGCTGTCATCCTGACTGATGCTTTTCACCCTTTTCTTATAGCAAGTGACATTTCTTTGACTAATATATGATGAAGTAGGTAGGTTATAGCTAAGAAACTGGCAGCCAAAAAATCCAGAACTGTTTTAGTCTCCTGAAGTGGATAATTCATTCTCCATCCTTTTGAGGACTCAGTCAGTTGGGGGATATGGAGGGACAAGGAGGGATTGAAGGCAGTTTTCAAGAAGGCTTTTCTACCTGAATAAGGTAAGGCACTAGGATTGGTGACTAAGAAAGATGATAGCCTCCCCGTATTTCAGTACTGAAAAGCAGAAACAGATGTCTGGGTTAGGGACGGGGAAGGGGTGTGTGGGAGAGAGAAAGAGAGAGAGACAGAGACAGAGAGAGACAGAGACAGAGACAGAGAGA
>NW_027187376.1:1235509-1243337 GCF_028583685.1 Petaurus breviceps papuanus
AGACACACACAAAGAGAGAGAAAAGACAGAAAAAGAAAAGACAGAGACAGAAAGACAGAGACAGAGAGAGACAGGAAGACAGAGACAGACACAGACAGGGAGAAAGAGATGAGATGACTTTTGCTGAATCTTTCTACTGGTGCACTAGGGTTAAATTAGCCCAGTCTTGCCCCAATACTTCTAAACCACCCGCTGACCTCATCGACTTTGCTCCACCTGTGCTCCCCTTCCCAAAATGCTTTTGATCTTCTAATTTCTCTTAGGTTGAAGCAGACCAACCTGCTGCACTCCCCACTGTGTCTGTCTCTCTCTCTCTGTCACTCCCCCACTCCTCCTGCCTCCAGGTGAGGGGATGGACTATCAGTTTTTTATAATGATGATCCCCTTGCCTTGGACATCTAACTTGGACTGAGGCTTTGTGATTTTTACTTAGTTTGGGGTATAAATGGAAGACTGAGGAGATGACCCTCCCCCACTCCTACGCCCTGGCCTGCTCTTTCCCTCATTCCTTCAACCACTTATGTGGAAAGTAGGGCTAGCAAAAGGAAAGTTCAATTTTTAAAAAAGAAAAAAAATTAATTTGAATGAAATAAACAACAGGATGTTGTCCAGGGTTCGTTACACAGACTTTGATTAACTTTATTGGGTTCCATCTCTGACATTCTGTTGATTACTTCAATGGCTTCATCATAATTAACAAACTTGTAGTTTCAACTCCAGGGCCCATAAGGCTCCTTTCAATGATAACTAAGCCAGCCAAGGGCCGGAGATAAGGGCTTCCCTAAGCCTCTTAGTTATCTAAATTCAGTTTCCTTAACAAAAAAGATGTTCTTAGCAATATCTGACTTGAAAAATTTCGTATCATTATTACTTAATTTTTTCAAACCCCTCTCAAACTGAGGGGATTGAACTCTAGGACCTGTATGGCCCCTTCCATCTCTATATCTGTGAGTCTATTAATGTCTGATGCTAGACTGGGTTCTGCCCTCCCAGAAACTTGAAACAGTTTGAAGCCTTTGAAGATAAGGTAGTAATAATAACTCACTTTTACAGAGCCCTCTCCAGCTTAGGCAGAGCTGAATATCCAGTATCTCATTTGATCCCCACAGCAAGCATGACATAGAGATAGTACAAGTAATGGTATCCCTATTGTACAGTGGAGGAAAGTAAGGCTAAGAGAGTGATTAAGCCCCCTTTGAGATGCCACAGACTGAAAGGTTCATGTCATCAGAGAGTAAAGCCATGTAGCTAAATGTTCCTTATTCTAGTAGTGGTGATAATGTCTTCCCCTTTCAGACTACTTTTATATGCTCTGTTATGCCTTGTATGTATGAAGCTTTTTCAATGTTGCTTCCCCTATTAGATTATAATGTAAATATAAAATGACATTTGTGTAGTGCTTACTACGAGGCGGAAACTGTGCTTAACGCTTTACATTTCTTATCTCATTTGATCCTTACAACAATCCTATGAGCTAGATTCTATTCTTCCCATTTTACAGATGAGGAAACTGAGGCAAACAAAGCTTAAGTGCCTTTCCCAGGGTCACACAGCTATTAAGCATCTGAGGCTGGATTTGAAATCAGATCTTTCTGGTTCCAAACCTGGTGCTTCTTGAGGTGCAGGGACCATTTTCCCCACTTTGCTTCCCCTATTTTTTGCACAGTAAGTGATACATAGTAAGTGTTTAATAAATATGCTTGTTTATTGACTGAAGAACAGGGAAACAAAGCATCACCATTTAATATTACTTTATCTCTTTCTTCTCATCTTATGTTTTGGAGTTTAGATAGAAATGGCTTTAGACCAAGTAGAAATCCTGGTATTAGTCATTTATTCTTAATGTTCTTTGTAAGTGAATAAAAATGTGTGTGACATAAACTCTTCTTTTGTTGGTCTAAACTAAAGCCCCTTCAGGACAACTCTAACAGTTACAGGATGATGGAGACAATACATACTTCAATCTCTCTTCATAATTGTTGTGACTCATTATTTTTATATTAAATATATGATATATAAATATATTATATATTAAATATATTTTATATTTTATTTTTTTTGTATCATTACATTTCCCAATGTATCCCCTCCCAGAAATTCACCCCTTTTAACAAATAATAAAGTAAGAAGAAAATTAGCAAAATGAACCAACATAGCAGCATCAACCAAATCTGACAGTATGTACAGTGTTCTTCATCCATACTCCCCCACCTCTGCAAAGAGAAGAGTGCACTCTCATGCCTTTTCTTTGAGGTCAAACTTGGTCATAACAATTTCACAACATGCAACTTCAATTGCTTTGTTGGCATTCTTTCCATTTCCATCATGGTAGGTTGTCTTTCTTTTTGCTTGTATTTCTATTCCCAATGCTTAACCTAGTGGCTAGTTACATAGAAAGTACTTAATAAGTACTTGTTGCCTGCCTGTTGCCTTGTAATGATTGTGTAGATGGATTTCTTGGTTATTCTTACTTCACTTTACATCAGTTCATCCAAATCTTCCTATGCTTCTCTTCTCTGTATTCATTATAGTCAGTGTTTCTTGTCTAGAAAGTCTCTTTTGGATGGACATGTGCTTTGTTTCTAATTCTTTGCTACTATAAGAAAGTGGTCCCGTAAGAACCTTCTTTTTCCTCATTGATACCCTTGTGTAGCATGGGATTTCTGGGTCAAAGGGTATGCAAATTTTTGTCACTTGGTATAGTTTCAAATTGTTTGGTAGAATTGTTGGACTGCTTTACAACTCCACCAATAGTATATTTATGTACTTGTCTTTTTTCCTATCTTTTCTCATCTTTGTCGGTTTGCTAGGTGTGAGATGAAACCTCAGGGTTGCTTTGGTTTGTATTAATTTTATGACTGATGATTTAGCGAAACCTTTCATATGGCTATTAATGAACTGTAATTCTTTTGAAAACCATTGTTATTGTTTGACTCCTTCTACACTGGGGGAAAATTTATACATTTTCATGTTTTAGATATAAGATTCTTTCCAGAGATAATTGATACAAAGATTTTTCTTCTTAATTGATTATTTCTCTTCTTATTCCAATTACATTTATTTGACATGGGTGAAAGCTTTTCCAGGAGCAGCTAGGTGGTACAGTGAGTAGAGTACTGGCGCTGAAGTCAGGAAGACCTCGGTTCAAATTTGACCTCAGACACTTGACACGTAACTAGCTTGTGTGACCTTGGGCAAGTCACAACCCCAATTTCCTTGCCTTCCCCCCTCCAACAAAAAAAAAAGCTTTTCCATTTCACATATTTGAAATGATCTCTTTTATATGTTGTAAATCTCTTTGTTTAGTTAAGAAATCTAATCTAAATTCTTAATCTTAAATCCCTAATCTGTTTTTATGTTATGTTTAATGTTAATTAAATATTATGGATAATGTTGATTTCTTAATATTTTTACTTTTAATATTCATTTTTAATATTTTTGCTATTATTGCTATTACTAATCATCTTTTCTCATCTTTTTTGAATAATATATTATTTTTTCATAATTATATGTAAAACAATTTTTTTAAAGCCATCGAGGTTAAGTAACTTGCTCAAGGTTACATGGCCAGTTATTTCTGGGTGTGGTGCTAAGTATCTGAACCCAGATTTGATCCCCAGGTCATCCCAACACTGGAGCCAGTGCTCTTACTCGCTGAGCCACCTGGCCACCCCTAAGCAATTGGGGTTAAGTAACTTGCTCAAGGTTACACGGTCAGGTGTTTCTGTGTGGGTGTTAAGTGTCTGAGCCCAGGATTTTATCCCCAGGCTGTCCTGACACTGGAACCAGTGCTCTTACTTGCTGTGCTACCTGGCTACCCCTATGTAAAACAAGTTTTAAAAAATTTAGTTCTAAATGATCTCATTCCCTCTCTCCTCCATTCCCTAAGATAGTTAGCACTTTCATATAGCTTATACAATTCTCCTCTTTTTCAATGGAGTTCAGACAGGAATGGTCCAAGGACAAGTTATTACCCCTCCATTTATTGTTTATACTTAATGTTGTGGAGCTTTTTGTAGAGGTGGAGAAAATAATTATTTTTTAAAAATTGAATAAAAGCATTATGATAGCTTGGTTAAAAAGAGAGAGGAATTCAGAGGATTTGGAATTGTCATTGAGTGGGTCAATTTCACTGATGGTTGGGTGGTGGTTAGGATGGGGCAGGGAGGGGCTCTATCTCTAATGGAGTGCCAGAGGGTGCTATTCTCATTTCCTTTCAACATTTTCATCAGTGATTTATATGAAAACATAAGGTGATTTGCTAATCAAATTTGCGTATGATATAGTGCTAAAAAGAATATTAACACACTGGATGGCAGAATCAGGATCCAACAAAATTTCAACAGGCTGGAATAATAGACTAGACAAACAATATAGATATATTTTAGTTTTATATTAAGCTCCAAAATTTAACTGCAGAAATAAAATACATGGGGGCGGCTAGGTGGTACAGTGAGTAGAGCACCGGCCCTGGAGTCAGGAGGACCTGTCTTCAAATCTGGCCTCAGACACTTAACACACACACACACACACACACCTAGCCGTGTGACCTTGAGCAAGTCACTTAACCCCAACTGCCCTCCAAAAAGATAGAAAAAACAAAGAAATCAAATACAACATGGTAGAGACAGAATAGTATCATCACACTTTGTGTTCTTCACTCTATGTATAACATGTTATGTGCTGTTTTGAACTTCATATTTTATAAGGGACATTAACAAATAGGAATTTGTCCTAGTTAGAGGAGTTCCCAAGTCAGTTCTCAGACTAGAAGAATGAAGTAAACTGAAAACGTATTTTAGGTTGGTCAGTGAAGAGGTCAAGGATATTTACCCTGAAGAAGAAAGGAGTTGACAACTAACTTGTCATTTACCAGGAGGTGCACCAAATGGAAGAGGAATTCTTTAGACATATTCAGCATTGCTTCCAAGGATGGAAGTTATAAGGAGACACTCTCAGTGCAATATAAAGATGAACACCCTAGCAATGTCCAGGGGAGTAGGTTATAAAATGAGTCAGGATGGCAGTAAATTCCCTATCACTGGAGGTCTTCAGAGACTGGAATTAGGGCAGCAGAAGGTGTCAGGAATATCGTGGAGATATCAGAGGGTTGGACTGGGTGTCGTCTGAGCTCCCTTCCAACTCTGGTATTCTAGGATATCAGCTCCTTACCATCATCATCACATAGTAGTTTTATCTTCAGATTAGCTAATTTATGTATGGAGGAACATAAAAGGCCATGGAGGAGGAAGCCAGGATTAGGTGGCACGGATACTTGGCAATGGGGGCATGAGACCAACATATTTTATAATGTTGAGAATTGGCCCTTGGCAATGAGTCTGGCTCAGATGCCAATTACAAATAGGAGACTCCCCACTTAGCAGAGCAGAGATAAAAGTATAACAACTACTCCCTACAGCCTACAAGTCTTGAGCTGTGATTAAGGTATCTCCCTTCAGAGGGAGGGCCCTTGGCCAACAGTCTCCACCCTTTGCATCCCCCCTTAGGAGTCCAAGGCTTGTCTCCCTTCCCAGTTGGTTTGAACATGCCAGTCATCTGAATCCCCTCTCCTGTTTTGGCAGGGTGTTTCTAATCTATAGCCAGAAACTTCCCCTCCAGTCACAGGCTCTTACATCTAGAAACAGATTTTAAAGGTCATCTAGTCCGACTCCTCGCTTAATGGACTCAGAAACTGAAATTCAGAGTCAAGTGACCTCCACAAAGTCACAAATATGGCAAGCAAGTATGAGAGCAAAGATTCAGTTCAATCCTAGGTCATTTGAATCCAAATCCAATGTTATTTCCACTAAGCCATTGTGTCTTTAAGGTTCCCAGGTCATTGGTCATTCTTCTAGGTTGGATCCATCCATCTCTGACCATGGTGGTCGAAGGGCAGGAGGGCCGGATTGGTGGGGTTTAGACATAGTCGGGGAGGAGAACTCTTTGCTGATCAGATGAGAACTGGTCTTATGCTAAATGAATCTCAAAGCTACCTCCCCACCCACCCCACCCACATCAGGTCATTTTAGTATTCTCACTTACTAAAACACTTGTTCTTACAGCTTAACCAAATCTGCAAAGAATCTGTTTTCTCATAAGCAGCAATACTATAGAACAATCTGTTTCCACCCTAAACTAACTGTTACATGCAATATCTCATCCCCTATCCCCATACCTTAGCATTGACTGTGTGCCATGTCTGAAATCCTTTCTACCTCTTAGAACCCTGACTTCTCTCAAGATTCAGCTCAAATGCTACCTCCCCCCCATCCCTCTCCAGTCACTAGAGTCTTTCCTTCTGCAATTATGGTTTGTCTAGTCTAAATGTATCATGCATGTGACTATTTACATGGTATTTTCCCCTTTACAATAACTCAGGGTTATTCATCAAGCACTTATTAAACTCCTACTGTGTGCTAGACACTGTGTTAAGGGCTGGAGATACAAAGAAATGCAAAAACAAAGCCTCTACCCCCAAGAAATGCCCAGTAGTGGATTTTTTTGGGTTAAAGACTGGACAATTTAATTACTTTACACAATTCTAAATTGCTTTTGAGAATGTTGTACTAATTTGTAGTTGAACTGAGTTTTGAAGCAAGCCAGGGAAGCTGGGAAGAGGAAATGAGGAAGCAGAACATTTCAGCAATGGTGATAGATGTTGCTAATTCAAGGAATGGTGTCATGAGTAAGGAAGAGCAGGTGGGATAGTGTATCTTTGTAAATCAAAGTATAGTGAAAGGAAACTATGAAGGTAGGAAGTATCCAGGTTGTGAAGGGCTTTTAATGCCAATGAAAAGATTTTATATTTGATCCTACATGTAATAGGGAGCCATTGGAGTTTACTGAGTAAGAGAGTAATATGGCAGAACACTCCAGGACTGTACTTTAGGAAAATGACTTTGGCATCTGGATGGAGGATGGATTGGAGTGGGGGCAAACGTGAGACATGGAGACTGGTTTGCAGTAATCCAGGTAAAATCTGGGACTTGTGCTGAGGTGGTTGTGAGTGTGAGTGGAAAGGACTCATATACAAAAGAGGTGAAAGCAGAAATGGTAAGATTTGACAGTAGATCTAATGTTTGTGATGTATTTAAGTGAGGAGTCAAGAACGAGAATGATTCCTTGGTTTCAAGTCCTGGTGACCAGAAATATGGTGGACACGTGGAGAGTAACAGGAAGCTTCAAAAGAGGGAACTTTGGGGTCAAGATGATGACCTGTTTATGGACAGGTTGTGCTTGAGGCGCTTCTGGAATATCAAGTCCCTGGAGGCAGAGACTCTGCTTATCTTTGTATCTTCAGTGTTTAGCATAGCACCTGGGGTACAGTAAGTGCTTAATAAAGGCTTGTCAACCGACTATCTTCATATACGCCTCATCAATCACCACGCGAACTACTCTGTGGGATACAAAATACCATAATATGCAGAGCGTGGAGGGACCTCAGAGGTCATTTAGTCTTGCTTTGCATTTTACAGATGAGGAAACTGAGGTCTTGAAGAGGCTAAGTGTTGTGCCTAAGTCCTTCCTCTATAACATACCTTGACCCCAGGGATCTTGCAGTTTCTTTAGAAATAATGTCCTAGGCACATACAGCAAACAAACAATAAAATATAAGGCATCTTCTTCTTGCTTTCATTATGATTTGGCTAGTAAGGATGCTAAAGACAATGAATATTTTTCTCCTTCATCACCACCACCACCATCATCATAATCATCTCATCCTTATCCTGTGGATTCTTTCCTTTTTCTTTCTTCTCCTCCTCCTCCTCCTCCTCCTCCTCCTTCTTCTTCTTCTTCTTCTTCTTCTTCTTCTTCTTCTTCTTCTTCT
>NW_027187376.1:1243347-1246492 GCF_028583685.1 Petaurus breviceps papuanus
CTTCTTCTTCTTCTTCTTCTTCTTCTTCTTCTTCTTCTTCTTCTTCTTCTCCTCCTCCTCCTCCTCCTCCTCCTCCTTCTCCTCCTTCTTTTCCTCTTTCCTCTCCTCCTCCTTCTTTCTCCTCCAACTCCTCCTCTGTGATTATGGATTGCATATACATGAAGCTTTATAGTCTATAAAGGTAGGCAATTATTATTAATAATATGAAAACTAACAACTGATATTTATAAAATGCTTTAAAATTAGGAAAACATCATCACATTTGATTCCCACAAGAACTCCATAAAGTAAATACTACATATTTATGGAAGAGAAAACCAAGGCTTACTTAATTGAAGTAGCCCTGCACTATTGCAACTAGGACTGAAAGGCAGAATTATGTAGTGCTAGCACCTTGAACTTAGAGTCAGGAACCAGTCCAGCAGAGATGAGAGATACTCAAGAATGAAATTCTGAAGACATAAGGAAAAGAATTACAAAGAGGAAGAAACATGTTATTTGTCTGGCAAGAATGATGTGGATGCACAGGAAACTCGTCAACCAAATTAGATTTTAAAAATAGACATATAGAAGATGGAATTAGTGCCAGGTAAGAAAGGAAAAATTTACAAGTTTCATCCAGTGTTATAAAATCAGTGTCAGGAATGCTATAATTTAGAATTAGTTGACTCTTTGGAGGGAAGCTACCCAACCCCAAAAGGGTTGGCTTTTTTTTTCCCTTTAAGTTCTATATGGAGTAAAAGGCGGATCAAAGATGCAATAGGACCTTGGCTTGAGGAAGATGGTGCTATGCTATGTGACAACAGAGAGAAAGAAAAACTGCTCTGTTCTTATGTTGCTTTTGTTTTCTTCACCAAGAAAGATGATTTTTAATGTGAAAATGATGGAACAAAAATGACTCACAGGGAACTTATAACCAAGATAAGTAAGGCAATAACAAGAAAGCACCCAAATTCCTTTGGATGAATGAGTCTCCTGGCCCAGATGAACTACAACCTTTGTCCTAAAAAAATTGGCAGATCTAATTGTTGAGTCACTGTCAGTAATATTTGAAATATTATGAAGTTGAAAAGGTACCCTAAAACTAGAGAATGGAAAACCCCAAATGAGAGAAAGCTAAATGTCCTGATTTTCAAAAAAGAAAAGAGAATAGAATCTTCAAACTGCAGTCTGATGACCTTTACTCTATCTAGGTCCTCTTGAACATTCCAGAATGGTTCATTAAAGAGATGGTTGTTGAACATTAAAAAGGACATTAGGGATTACAAACAACCAACATGACTCCATTTAGAATATATAATGCCAGATAAACCTCATTTTTCTTTGCTGACAGGATTACTAAACTAGTAGATGAGGGGAATCTGTGGATTTTTGTTTGTTTACCAGCTTTTTTTTACCCAAGATTCTGGTAAAGTATCTTTTACTATTCTTATGGAAATGATTACTATGTCTTGGATGACCATAGAACTTGGGTGGTGTCAGAGTTGTTAGGATGGCTGGATGCAAAGATTAGTTGTTAAATGGTTCAGTGTCAATCTAAGGATGTCTCCTGTGACATACGCTGAGGATCTGTGATTGGCCCTTTGCTATTTAATGTTTTTATCAGTGATTGGAAAAAGACATAGATGCCATGCTCATCAAATTGGCAGATGACACAAAGATGAAAGGGGTAGCTAATGCACAGAATTGGCAGGACCAAGATCCAAAATGATCTTGAAGGGCTAGAAGTGGGGAACCTGTGGCCTTGAGGCCACATGTCACCTTCTAGGTCCTTGGGTGCAGTCTTTCAGCTGAGTCAAAGTTTTACAGAACAAATCCTTTTATTAAGGGGATTTGTTCTGTGAAGTTTGGAGTCAGTAAAAGCGCTGCCCTTGAGGACCTAGAAGGCCATACATGGCCTTGAGGCTGCAGGTAGCCTAGGGCATTGGGCTCAACCTAATAAGATGAAATTCAATAGAGATGAAGATGAAGTTTTATATCTGTGTACAAAAAATATCAACCCTGTAAGTACAAGATGAAAGGGGACATGACATGACTAAACAACAGGTATTCTATAAATTGCAAACACAACATGAGTCAATAATGTGATATGGCAGCAAATAAAGCCAATGGCCTTTTGATTACATTGAAATCCATAACTTTCAGTAATAGGGAGAGGGAAATCCTACTGTATTATGTCCTGATCAGACTTTATATGGAATATTGTATTTCTTTCTGGGTGCTACAGTTTAATAAAGACATTGATAAGCTGGCGAGTCTTCAGAAGAGGTCAGGCAAGATGGTGTAGGGCCTTGAGTCCATGTTATGTGAATATTGATTGAAGAAACTGGACATGTTTAACCTGAGGAAAATAAGACTCAAAGGGAATATGATAGGGGGTTTTAAACATTTAAAGGGCTGTCATGTAGAGCAGAACTCTTCTGTTTTAGCCCCAGTGGGCAGAGCCAGGAATAATTGGCTGAAATGACCAAGAGGCAAATTTTCACATGCTGTCAGGGGGGAAAAGAAAACAAAAACAAAAACAAACCTTTCCCCCTCCCCTTCCCCTCCCTTCCCCCACAACCCAGAATTGTCTTAGTATAGAATCAGCTGCCTAGAGAGGTGGTTAGTCCGCCTTCCTTGAAAGTCTCCAGCAGAGCCTGGACAACCATGTGGTTGGGTGGGTTTTCCTGGGGATTCCTTTCATGTATGGGTCAGATATCTTAGATGGTCTCTAAGGTTCCTTCCAGTTCTTCACTTATTTTTTTTTAAGCAATCGGGGTTAAGTAACTTGCTCAAGGTTACACGGCCAGTTATTTCTCGGTATGGTGCTAAGTATCTGAGCCCAGATTTGATCCCCAGGTCATCCTGACACTGGAGCTGGTGCTCTTACTTGCTGAGCCACCTGGCCACCCCTAAGCAATTGGGGTTAAGTAACTTGCTCAAGGTTACACGGCCAGATGTTTCTGGGTGTGGTACTAAATATCTGAGCCCAGATTCGATCCCCAGGTCATCCTGACACTGGAGCCGGTGCTCTTACTTGCTGTGCTACCTGGCCGCCCCCAGTTCTTCACTTATGATTCTATGACCCTGGAATCAATGTGAGCTTTTGAATGGGAGCAGGGAGAAAGGACAGAATGCTCCCCTGGTCTGTGCTCTGGGAGGA